>NC_141038.1:32435000-32712500 GCF_052040795.2 Danio rerio
ATAGATAGGCTTGTGCAAAAAAAGCTTAGTTTCTGGATTTCATATGGAGTATAACAGCAAATTAAAGTGTGTGTCTGAGTGTGAGCATGACCTTTGGGCACTTACGTTGATGTGTCTTAAAAAATTGATTAACAGATTTCAGCAAAAAAAAAAAAAAAAAGTGAAAAGATCTTTTTTTATCTGATGCATCTTTACAGCGGTTTAATTTAGTGGATGTTTTCGTCCCAAACATAACAATAGGGTAGTAAATTTAAGAAGTGCACAAGGGTTAAATTGTACATGTATATTTTTGTCAAGAGTCAAAAATACATAGTGTATGGGTCTAAGTAATTATTATTATTATTATTGTTATTAAAATTTTTTTTTTAATGTTTTACGAAAGTGACGTGGGGGCGCAGTGGGTTATCACAGCAAGAAGGTCGCAATGTCAGTTGTATGTCAGTTATATATATTTTATATATTTACGACATGTCATGTCATGATTATTAGGTCTCATGATTTTTGAACACCCCTTTAAGTAAAGTCATTCATTCATTCATTCATTTTCAGCTTAGTCCCTTTATTAATCTGAGGTCACCACAGCGGAATGAACCAACAACTTATTCAGCATATGTTTTATGCAGCGGATGCCCTTCTAGCTACAACCTATCTCTGGGAAACATCCATACACACTCATTCACACACATACACTACAGACAATTTTAGCCTACCCAACTCACCTATACCATGTCTTTGGACTGTGGGGGAAACCGGAGCCCCGGAGGAAACCCATGCAAACACGGGGAGAACATGCAAACTCCACAAAGAAATTCCAACTGACCCAGCCGAGACTCGAACCAGTGACCTTCTTGCTGTGAGGCGACAGGTCTAGCCACTGCGCCACCGCGTCACTTTAAATAAATTGTTAGAGATTTTTTTTCAATCCTCAGATTTCAGATTATAAAAAAGTTGAATATCGGCCAAATAGTGACAGACATTTTGACTGGTTTTGTGGTCCAGACTCACAAATTAGTTTATGTCTACTCTTTGATTTTTTCAGTACAAATTGAGTACATAATTTTCTTATCAGAAAAAAAAATTCAAGTAGAAATCTCTAATAATTTGGAGATTACATCCAACAATTATCAGCAATAATTTAATTGAATTTAAATCAATTAAATTTAATAGACTTTTTTAATCTTAATAAGGTCTATGAGAAAAAAATAAAGACATCTAAAAATATATTTTGTTGTTGTTGCTTTATGAAATATGGCCATGATTTGTTACTTTTGTATGTGTGTGTTTGTGTGTGTGCTTGTATGTGTGCGTGTGTGTGTTTGTCTGTGTCTGGTTACTGGTTGCTGGACAGAATTCAGTCCGGTGGGACAGCCACAGAAACTCTACTCCATTTCCTGAGTCAGGAAGAGGCTGAGCAATGACTCTGATAATAAGTGAGTGTGTGTATGTGTGTGTGTGTGAGAGAGAGAGAGAGAGAGAGAGAGAGAAGAGACAGAGAGAGAGAGAGAGAGAAAGAGAGATTTTGACATAAATTAAACCTGATTTCATCTACAACGGGCGTGGGGGGGGGGCAAACTTTTGCTTATGAAGAGCCAAAAATCAAACTTGATTGAGGGTGGTGGGCTGAAGGTAAATATACCATTAAAGCTGCTTTAGTAAATTCCTGATGTAATAATATTTATAAATAAGTAAAAAATGCTTTATTGTTCATTATTAGTATTATTATTATGTTTTTGTAGTGTAATGTAATGTGTGTTTATATAGCACATTTATTGTGTATGGCCATACACCCAAAGCACTTCATAATCATTGGGAGGGTCTCTCCACACCACCACCACTGTGCAGCATCCACTTGAATGAGGTGACAGCAGCCACAGGACAAAAGCGCCAGTGCTCTCACCAAACAACGGCTATTGGGGGAGCAGAGAAACAGTGATAAAGCCAATTTGATGGATGGGGATGATTGGGAGGCCATGATGGGTAGGGGCTGATGGAGGAATTTGAACTGGACACCGAGGTTACAGTACTACTCTTTACGAAACGTGCCATGGGATTTTTTTTTTATGACCACAGAGAGTCAGGACCTCGGTTTAAAGTCTCTTCCGAAAGATAGCGCCCACTGACAGTATAGTGTCCCCTTCACTTAAGCATCACCTGCTGGCCTCACTAACATCACGTCCATCAGCAACCTAATTTTGCCATGTGGTCTCCCATTCAGGTATTAACCAGGCTCCGCCCTGGTAACCGGTCTTGGGCTGCAGGGTGATGTGGCTGTGGCTCAACAAACAAACAAACAAACAAACAAACAAACAAACAAACAAACAAACAAACAAACAAACAAACAAACGGTTCCATTAAATTAGAAATGATGATCTCTGTTAAAGGCATTTGCCTCAACCTTCCCATCATTTAAATATCTTCTTAGATTGGATGGTGAGCTAAAAGGTTACCATCCACGAGCCTTCTTTGAGCATCTCTGATCTACAGTACAATATGAGGACCATACAACAGTGCAAATAATGAACAAAATGCAATCATTACAAATGTCTTTGTATACATTTTGGGGTTATGGTATTTTGTTATTGAAACTGAAAAATCTAATTTGCTAAACAGAAATAGCTAAATATATTGAATACATATTTAAATAGATCTAAGTGACTTTTAAAGAATAACGACTAAATTGTAGGTACGCATTTTATGGCCTTACAAAAGCATTCTATACTAATGAGCACTACATGAAAACATGTATTGAGAATACATGAAATTTTATCATTAAATAAAACAGTCATTGATTATGCTCTTTGTGTCAAAATTATACTGTACATGGTACTTTTAAAATGTTAGTTGCCCTTAAATGGATAGTTTACCCAACTTAATTTTTTTTTGTATTTGATCCAAATCTGTTTGAGTTTCTTTCTTTTGTTGAACACAAAAGAAGATATTTTGAAGAAAGCTGGAAACCTGGAAACATTGACTTCCATAGTATTTGTTTAGAAGTGTCACGGTTTATGGATCTGTGTGTTCCTTCTGTATGTTATGTGTTATGCCATGTGTGTTTTTGTGTGCGAGGGTGTGTGCTTATTTACCTTTTTGTGTTGACAGCGTGCTTAGAATTAGCTGATGTCATCAGCTGACTTAATCATGCTCTAGCTGATTCCTTTTGGCTGGCTATATATTTTATCCTGTGGATTGGTTATCAGTCCATTGTTTGTTCTTGTCCCTGTCAGTTTGTCGGATGACGACTTAGTTTGGTTTGTTGACATTGACTTTGTTTTGAACTTTACTTTTTTCTCATGTTCTCCGGCTACAAGTTGTTTGGTATCCTTTGATACAGAAGTTTTATTAAATATTACGTGCACTTGGATCCACTCTGTCTAGTGTTGTGACAGAACGGACTGATCACACATAGATTCAGTGAGTATCCCAGCCTGACTAAGTTTGTTTCACAAGCTACCACACGTATGAACAGACATGATGATCAGATGACCACCACCAGTTGCACTGTCCAGGCGCTGGTCGCTCAGGTCTCTGAACTCACCACAGGTTGCAACGTCTTCATACTTAGTCCACCTGTTATGCCGTTTCCTGAGCGAACAGCCGGATTTTCCGAGCCTCGCCATACACCTCAAGTGTTCTACTCTGGGGAACCTGAGTTGTGTCGCGCTTTTTTAGCGAAGTGCTCACTGTACTTTTCCTTGCAGCCTTCTCGTTTTCCACAGAGGAATATAAAGTGGCGTTTATCATCACAATTCTCACTGGGAGAGCAGCAATGTGGGGAACTGTTGTGCGGGAGAAGAAGCTCTCGTTACTCTTCGATTGACACATTTTTGACAGAGCTTAAAAAGGTTTTCGATTGAGCCTTTGCGGGCAGAGAGGCGGCAGAAGGCCTACGGTGTTGCAGCAGGGGCATCGGAGTGTCGCTGACTACTCCATTGAGTACTGCACCCTGGCGACAGAGAGTGAATGGAACGCACAGGCGCAGTCGGACGTCTTTCTCCACAGGCTTGCAGACCATATAAAAGATGAAATATTTGCTCTGGATCTTCCAAAGACCCTGGATGGACTCATTGATCTGGCCATCCATGTGGATTCTTGTCTACAACTTAGGGAGAGAAACACGCAACGCACACACGCTCTGGAGAAATCACCTCTTCGGCTGTCACTGCAGTACCGGGGCTGAGTTCCGGGTTAGTTCTGGCCCCTCTCAGAGCCCGAAGGCATGCAGGCATCCTATAAGACTGATCACCTCTGGTAACCACTTTGAAATTTTTTTTTTTTTTTAACACAAGCTCCTGTCACTCTATTGGTCCTTGGGAATCCTCGGCTGGTAATGCACAATCCACATATTAATTCGAGGCCGAAATAAATATTTTTTTGGAGTGAAAGCTGTCATGCCATGTCAGTCTATTGTCTGTTCTTCTGTGTCTCGTTCTGTTTTTCAGAAAGGACACATGGATCTGTCAAATGTACCCAGTGAGTACCTCAACCTGAAAAGAGTGTTCAGTAAGTCTCAAGCTGCTTCTCTGCCTCCACATCGTCCCTATGACTGTGCTATAGAGTTATTGTCAGGTACGTATCCACTTAAAGGCAAACTTTATTCGCTCACCGCTTGAGAGAGGGAGGCCATGGAGAAATATATTTCTGATTCTCCGCCCTTCTTCATCACCAGCAGGGGTGGGTTTTTTTTTGTGAAATAGAAAGATGCTCCCTCCATCCTTGTATGGACTATTGAGGGTTGATTGCTATCACAGTGAAGAATACTTATCCTCTGCCGCTGATGCCTTCTGCCTTCGAACGTCTGCAGCAGGCATCCTTTTTCACAAAATTAGACCTCCTCAATGCTTACCAATTGGTCCGCATTCGAGAAGGCACTGAATGGAAGACTGCTTTTAATAACCTCAAGGGGACACTTCGAATATTGCACACTTTTTTTTCAGTTTGTCCAACGACCCTGCAGTCTTCCAAGCAATTGTAAATGATGTGTTGAGAGATAGATCAGTTCATTTATGTTTACCTGGATGACATACTGATATTTTCCCATTCATTCCAGGAACATTTTCAACACGTCAGGCGAGTGCTTCAAAGGCTGCTAGAGAATGGGCTTTATGTCAAGACTGAGAAATACATATTTCATGCACAGTCTGTTCCTTTTCTGGGACATATCGTGTCCGTTGAGGGGATTTGCATGGATCCAGAGAAAGTTCAGGCTGTGGTAGATTGGCCAACCCCAGACTCCTGCAAGGAGGTTTCTTGGTTTTGCCAATTTTTACTGCCGTTTCATTCGCAACTTCAGTCAGCTCGCTGCGCCTCTGACTGCCTTAACCTCCATCAAGACTCCATTCAGGTGGTCTAATGCAGCTCAAGTTGCATTTGACAGTCTGAAAAAGCTGCTTTGTTTCAGCATCCATTCTTATTGCCCCTGATCCATCATGGCAGTTTGTGGAGGAGGTTGGTTATATATATATATAAGTTGAAGTTATTTTTTTCGTTTATTTTTTTCCCCAATTTCTGTTTAACGGAGGTAAGATTGTTTCAACACATTTCTAAACATAATAGTTTTAAAAACTAATTTCTAAAAACTGATTTATTTTATCTTTGCCATAACGACAGTCAATAATATTTTACTAGATCTTTTCAAGACACTTCTATACAGCTTAAAATGACATTTAAAGGCTAAACTAGGGTTATTAGGTTAACTAGGCAGGTTAGGGTAATTAGGCAAGTTATTGTATAATGATGGTTTTTTTGTAAACTATTGACTTTTAAGAAACTAGCTTAAAGGGGCTAATAATTGTGTGCCAAAAAAATTTTTTTTAAATGTTTTTAATTAAAAACTGCTTTTATTCTAGCCGAAAAAAAAAAAAAAACTTTCTCCAGAGGACAAAAAATATCAGACATACTGTGAGAATTTCCTTGCTTTGTTAAACATCATTTGGGAATATATTTTATTCATTCATTCATTCATTCATTCATCATCCCTTTTCCGGGGCCGGGTCGTAGGGGCAGCAGTCTTTCGAGAGAACCCCAGACTTCCCTATCCCCAGACACTTCCTCCAGCTCCTCCGGGGGGGATCCCGAGGCGTACCCAGGCCAGCAGAGAGACATAGTCCCTCCAGCGTGTCCTGGGTCTTCCTCGAGGCTGCCTCCCGGTGGGACATGCCTGGAACACCTCCCTAGGTAGGCGTCCAGGAGGCATCCGAAACAGATGCCCGGGCCACCTCAGCTGACTTCTCTCGATGTGGAGCAGCAGCGACTCTACTCCGAGCTCCTCCCGGGTGTCAGAGCTCCAAAGCTAATGACCATAGGTGAGAGGAGGAACATAGATTGACCGGTAAATCGAGAGCTTTGCCTTTCGGCTCAGCTCTTTCTTCACCACAACGGACCGGTACATCGACAGCATTACTGCTGCCGCTGCACCAATCCGCCTGTCAATCTCACGTTCCATCCTTCCCTCACTCGTGAGCAAAACCCCAAGATACTTAAACTCCTTCACCTGGGGTAAGACTTTCCTCCAACCTGGAGATGGCAAACCACCTTTTTCCTTTGGAGCACCATGGCCTTGGACTTAGAGGTGCTGATTCTCATTCCATATAATGGAATATTATATGTAAAAAAGAAATATTTAAAAAAGAAAAAAAAAACTGAAAGGGGGCTAATAATTCTGACTTTAACTGTATATATTCATTCATTCATTTTCTAGTTGGCTTAGTACCTTTATTAATCCGGGGTCGCCACAGCGGAATGAACCGCCAACTTATCCAGCAAGTTTTTACGCAGCGGATGCCCTTCCAGCCACAACCCATCCCAGCACTACCTACACCTGTGTATTTGTATATATATATATATATATATATATATATATATATATATATATATATATATATATATATATATATATATATATATATAGTTTTGCATTGCTCTGTCTTTTATTTGGTTAAATGTAGCTTTACTATTTATGTATTTATTTATTTCATATTATTTTATATTATAGCTAGATTATTGTGACAAATGACAAATGCTTATGATATATGTGTATGATCATTAACTGTTTTAATGTTAATTTTTAATTTATTGTCAGAACTGATTTTGCTACATTGTTTTTTATTTTTTCATCATAATTTGATAACGCATATTATTGGCAGACACTTGTTAGTGTTTTGCTTTGCTTATTTACTTTCATGAATTTCAAGTATCGACCGTAAGCAGGGGTACAAAACATTTGTTTTTCTCAGCCAAAGAACTGATAAAAGACAGAGAAATTCTTTCCTACAATTAAAATGGTCGTTTGTATCTCAGAGATAAAGTTTATTTTAATAACCATCATTTAGTATCATAGCATCAACTGCGTTTAAAGTATCATCAAGTAGATAATCAAATCATGGTGGGAAAGGCTCTGAAAAACGATGCCAGTGGTTAAAAATCACTCATCAGTGTTCCTTAATTTACCCTAAAAACAGACTCAAAAATGGAAAAAAGTGTTTGCAACCTTTCATTTTAACTCTTTAGTGTTGTGTAATGTATGAAAAAATAAGCACAATAAGCCACAATGGGTGGGTGTCTAGTAGGCGGCAGAGTAAACTGGTGTGGTTTAGTCTCTTGATTGCTAGTGGAGGACTTACCACATGAAAGTTGGCTTCACCCTCAGGGGAAGCAATTGCTGCCTACTTAGGAATGAAAAAAAGGACAATGCAGAGAAAAAGACTTCTAAACCCGTCCACCTGTGTGGCCAATTAAGATGTTCTTTTCGAGTATAGATTTTTTTTAACCGTTTCAAAGAGAAAGTTTGAAAGACACACACACACACACACACACACACACACACACACACACACACACACACACACACAAACACACAAAAATACATGAAAACTTACATACATACATATAAAAAACACAAACAAAAAAAAGTGTTTTTAAATTCACTTTGACTTGTATTTCATTGCAGATCATACAACATCACATAATTTAATGTGTTCCTCATGATTCATTCATTTTCTTTTATTTTTTTAAAATGAACAAATATTCCAATTTTGGTTCTTGAAGCTTAATTCCCGGAATGTGGACGTTAAATCAGGTTTATTTTGTACATTAACATAACATATATCCAAACAGCAGTGGAGATTAGCCTGTATCCTGTCACATTTGCGTGCAAAAACAGTGCAAAGCTGACCGGGCTCTGTCTGTCTGTGTGTGCGCACATGTACTTTGTAACGATATTACGTGTGTCTCATCAATGCAACTGCACAACAAATAATTATTGGTAAAGTTCTGTGAACTTTATTTCTCACAAACGCTACGTAAGACCTTCTTCCTTTAAGTCTGTCTGTTGTCTGATGCAGCCGAGGGAGGAGATTTAAGGCACGCTGACAGGCATGTAGAAACAGTAGGCGGGGAGGACTCGCCTTAAAGGCGCAGTACGACAAAACAACCCCCTGGTGGAAAGATGTATAAAACAGGATCTAGTAAAAGGTATAATGAAAAATCTGATGGGTGTTTTGAACTGAAACTTTACATACTCATTCTAGAGACACAAAAGACTTATATTAAATCTGAAAAAGGTGTAACCTAGGTGCCCTTTAAAAAAAAAGTTAGAACGGTAAAGCACTTACCATCATTACCATCAATGTTGCCATTCCTATTCACAACACTTAAAAGACACTTAGGAACTGAGGACACCAAGTGATTAAATGTTTCAGGAGTAATTTTGTCCCATTCTTCCTACAAACAAGTCTTAATCTCGGCAATAGTACGGGGTTTTTGTTGTTGCATTTTGCACTTCAAAATGTTCCACACATTCTCTGTTGGAGACTGTAGGCAGGCCAGTCAAGTACCTGTATCCTCAGCCAGCGCTTTGCGATGTGTGCAGAATGTGGTTTTGCAATGTCTTGTTAAAATATGTATGGGCATCTCTGGAAATGAAGGCACCATGTTTTGCTCCAAAATCTTTATGTACTTTTCAGCATTAACACTGCCATAACAGAAGTGCAAGTTACCTTAACCAAGAGCACTGACACAACACCATATCATGACAGACCCTGGCTTTTGAACATGTTGCTGGTAACAGTCTGCATGATCCTTTTCTACCTTGTTCTGGAGCACATGGCATCCATTTCTCCTGAAAAAAATACCTAAAATACTGATTTATCTGACCACAGTTCATGTTTTCATTGTGTGAAATGGTCCACCCCAAATGCCTCCAAGCCCAGAGACGTTGATGGCACTTTTGGACACTGTTAACATAGGGATTCCATATAACACAGTAAATTTTTTGCTGGCATTTGCGAATGCAACTTTGTATTGTGGTATTTAACGAAGGTTTGCTAAAGTAGTTCTAAGTAGAGGTCTGCATTCCCATGGTATCTGACCAGATTTCTTGAGGTGTGGTAATAAATTTCCGAATAAAGAACAGGAGTGGTCAGTGACTCTGGTGTATTTTGAATGGGAGTGGGCGGTCTAATTATATAATTTCTGACCGAGTGGGCACGCACGCATCTGTCAGGGTGCTGTGAATGTGTGTGTGTGTGAATGAGAGAGAGCGTGATGTTGTGTGTCGCTTGTTTGGTGCTGTCTATGTGTATGTGTGTGTGTGTGTGTGTGTGTGTGAATGAGAGAGAGAGAGAGCGTAATGCTGTGTGTAGCTTGCTTGGTGCTGTCTATGTGTATGTCTGTGTGTGTGTGGGTGTGAACGAGAGAGAGTGTGATGCTGTGTGTCTCTTGTTTGGTGCTGTCTATATGTTGTGTGTGTGTATGTGTATTAGAGAGAGAAAGCGTGATGCTGTGTGTCACTTGCTTGGAGCTGTGCGTGTGTGTGTGTGTGTGTGTGTGTGTGTGTGTGAATGAGAGAGAGTGTGATGCTGTGTGTCGCTTGTTTGGTTCTGTCTATGTGTGTGTGTGAATGAGAGAGAGAGCATGATGCTGTGTGTCACTTGCTTGGTGCTGTCTGTGTGTATATGTGTGAATGAGAGGGAGCGTGATGCTGTGTGTCGCTTGCATGGTGCTGTCTCTGTGTGTGTGTGTGTGTGTGAATGAGAGATCAAACATAAAAATCCCATTAAAATAGTGACAATACCCTAATATAAATTATGCATTTATATTATATATGCATCTATATCCTGCAAATATTTGTCTTCATCTTAGCTTTTACATCTGTCCCTCAAAAAAAATTTTGATGGTCTCAATGAACTTGACAACAAACTGAAATACATCCTTCTCTAAGCCCAGCACACATCTCCAGTGTATTCTTGATGATCTGAGATTAGCACTGGGCTGTAAAACTCATAGCCTCACTAATGAACACAACTGATGTATACCTTTTAACATCAACAAGTCAAGAGGCATTTCTTGATTCAGCAGCGGACTTTGTTCAGTTCAGTAATTTTCAGTGTTTTCGCAAGTTCTCTTGAGCTCATATGGCTTTATTTCAAAGCATAACATCCCTGTTCCTTATCTAGTGACATCTTAGGCTAAAAGCTGGAGCACATTTAGCTGAGGGTTCCTGCCTTGGTCTATACAGATTGAGATTTCTCTGGATTTCCTGGATTTTCTGGATTTACAATATTAAATATGGTTGTAAGTGAAAGACTACAATTGGTTGGGATTTTGCATTGATAAATGTGAGAAACGATTTGTTTGACAACTCTCAAATTAAATTCAAGTTCATTTGTGTAGTGCTTTTCACTACAATTATCTTTCAAATAAGCTTTACAAAAGGCACATGTTGTTACATTACAATCAAAACTCGAAAAGTTACAAAATTTTGTATAGGTTGGAGAGTACCAAGCAAACTTGCCAGTGTACATTTGATATCACAGGTTTAAATTTAACACTTTTTCTGATGTTGATATGAGTCCCACTAGCAAAGTTTCCAGGTTACACTTTTTAAATGTTGAATATGTACACCTATGCAGTGTAAAATATTTTACACTTAGAGTGTAAAAATGCACACCACATTAAACATTTTTAACATCTGCAGGGCAAATTGTTCAGTGTACTTATAACCCACAGGTGTTAAATTACACTCTCTTCTGGTGTATATTACTAGCAGATTGGGAAAAAAAGTCACAACAGTAATTGTTTTTAAACTGTAGTTTTGGAGTCGCACATAGATCAGGAGCATGTTTGGTGATTGAGGACTCTATGACCCCAGCGGAGCACCTGAACCCTCAGAACCAGCACCACAAGCCCGGGCCCCAGGGTGGAGCGACCAGGGAAATGATCTGACAGATCATATGGCTTAATTAATCCATGGTCTGCACACTTCTCTTCGAAACACCCAGGATGTTAATACACCTTGGTCTGGTCTCAAGCAAGATAAGCTCTTTGTGGCACAGCCTGGACGTCTAGAATTTGGGCCAGCAGACAACCGTGGAGTCTTAGGTGGGACCCAACGTGCTCTGCAGTCTCTTCTACGGGCAGTGAACCCAGAACTATTCACACAGAAAGTTATGACTAATCAAGGCGTGGATGTTCACGGTCTAAGAACTACCAGTTTCATCTGTTATATCCGGTTCTCGCAAACAAGCTTAAGGAAACAACAGCTCACCCTTGAGGTATTCATCCCAACACTGCCATTGGATAAGGTTTTGCCAGAGGATGCAGCACAAGGTGAGCTTGGAATACTGCTGATAAATGTGGAAGTTCTGGCTAATGCATTTTGGTTCACTGACGGGATAGACCAGATTTGACATGCAGGAGCAGAGGCACCCCAGGGTGCTGATATATGGGACGTGAACAATAATCGATGGGCAGCAAACGCAATGCTTGCAGGTCACATCATAGCTAGGCTTCAACTAAATGAACGATGCTGTGATCATGCAATTAGGGACATAATACTCACAATAGTGTCATTTGCCATTAGGGGAAACATCTCTACTGCTAAATTGCCGCGAATCATTTCGAATCTGCAGCCCACCATTCCTTATATTAGAGATATCCTTGGAGTAGCCGATCTTAGACTCAAGTGGTTAAATTACGGACATTTTGTCGATGTTGAATTGATACCCCGTATTATGCAACGGGGGTTGGGCCTTGTTCCGGCTCATGCCATTAGGCTGAGAGTGGATCTGCAGGATCTGGCCTCACATCCCTTGATGTCATCTGTATTATGGCTATAGCAGGGAAATGACTGACATCCTGTCAAGCAGTCTTTTGATTGGCATGGAAGATCCTTGGAGTGTTACTAAGAATTTCTGAAGGATCGCATTACTGTAGAGGTGTGAAGGCACCTGGTTGAATCTTATGTAACCGCTAGAAGTAGAGAAGGTAAAGACCTTGATCGACTCATGATGATGGAAGAGTTGAACCACCACGCCGTAAAGTTGCAGCTCACTGCAGAGTATCGTGCTAACATTGGTCCTCACACGCATGGATGGGCACCCTGATCACCTGGAGGGCACCAAGCCAGGTGCACCAGAGATGTCTGTGTCAGAAGTCAAGAATCTGGAAGTGACAATGATGATCCACCCAATCCCCAGGAAACCCAGGCCTCCACACGCATGGACCCCTGCAACTTGGCTCTCCACCCCCGGCTTATGAGGTCATACCCCCCCAGCAACAGCTATGGCATCCACCACTGCCTCCGACGCCTCCTTCGTGAATCACTCCCCCGTGATTAGAATAGAGCCCCAGGACTCATGATGCTGCCTTCATTAATATATGCTGTTCTCGGCCCAAGTTCCCCTGGTGTTGCACTAAGTTTTGGAAGTAGCATTTAGTTTAAATTGAATTAAAACCACAAGAATCACTCAAAAAGGGGAATTCCCTTAAAAATATTAAAATGGTCAACAAAAGCACACTTTTAACGTCATAAGCCAGCTAAAAATGCTGACCATCAAACAATAACAGACCACCAGCGAAGTAAACCGCCAACCCATCCAGCAAAGTTTTTACGCAGCAGATGCCCTTCCAGCTGCAACCCATCGCTGGGAAACATCCATACACACTCATTTACACACATACACTATGGCCAATTAAGCGTACCCAATTTACCTATACCACATGTTTTTGGACTTGTGGGGAAAACCGGAGCACCTGGAGGAAACCTACGTGAACATGGGGATAACATTCAAGCTCCAAACAGAAATGCCGACTGACCCAGTCAGGGCTCTGACCAGCGACCTTCTAGCTGTGAGGCAATTGTGCTCCCCACTTAGCCACTGTGCTGCCCTGGCCTGAGCGATACTTACTTCAAAAACAAGCAGTCCAAGAAAGAAGATCTACATCACTTTTATTGTCAATTTGCAGACTTTCTGCAATGAATTCACAGTCAATCAAGTCACAAAGCTGAACACTTGTTGCAGGTCCACAGTCAATATTATTAAATGGCTGAGATTTCCAGTGGTATGCAATACACATATAGTGTTTTAGTAATAAAGTCTTGGTAATATTTTATACATTTTTTTTTTTACATTTTTTAAAAAACGATGTTTTGCCTCACAATGCATCTCACACACATGAAGTTCTTTAAACAGTGTGTGGTGTTCACAAATGAGATGCTTTAAATAAACAGTCTTGCACTCTGTTGTGCCTACATTGGAGATGTTTTCTAAACTCTGAATATGAAACAAATCTTAGACAACAATCATCCTGATTACATTCCAACTGTAATCTTCTGACAGGATAAAAATCATGAGAAAGTTTTAAAAGGCATATTAGCTCATTAATTGTACATCAAATTAACTTGCAAACAAAGTCCCTAAACATTAAGTTCTGCAGTAATGTCTTAATTTAGAATCTTGGTCGTAAGATCCCAGACTCAAGGGCTTTCATGGGTAACACGAACATCAATGATGTAAATTGTTGCTTGAAGAAATGTGTACATACTGTGCAAAGCAGCATCAAATGAAATGCCAGACACATAATGTGCTTTGAAAAGCTCATCAAAAGCAGCCAGAGAGGACATCGCCTTGCAGGGAATGAGTTGTCCATCCACTCCTGAATAATCTTCTCCCCTGCATTTTTTAAGCTTAATATCAAAGATAAAAATGTTAAAATCATTTCATAAAGCAACAGTAATATAGTTTTTGATCATGTAATCTACCTGCTTGGCCTCTGGAAATTGGTCATCTGTTCAAGCTTTTTTTGTTAAGAAAACAGAAATACCACTGTCTGTTGGCAACACTGTTTTCATTTCGCTTGAAATGGAGAGGTCATTATTATGTGTTTATTCTGTGTTTGATATGAGGCTCTTTAAGAGAGTAGGTGGCTGAGAGAGTGTGTCTGAGCCCCTGGCTTTATCAGTAAGACTATTATGCAATTTAGGAGCTGGATAAAAAAAAATGCTCTCAACATCATAATGCATTTGTCACAAAGTCATGAGCCATGGTAATAGATTATAGAATCTGGTCTCTAAACCTCTAAAAAAAAAAAAAAAAAAAAATATATATATATATATATATATATATATATATATATATATATATATATATATATATATAAATAAAAAACTCCCAAACCCTTTCAAAGGCAACAATCTAATTGATGATCATCAAAAAATTGAAAGTAATGAAAAGATGAAACATCACTCTCTTCTAAAACTCTTTTTGGTAATGATTTGATGACAGATCTAAAGCTAGATCCCAGATAGCAAGAACATTTGGGCCAAATGAGGGGTATAGCTTGCATATGAAAAAAAAACAAAAAAAAAACACATAAGATCCTAGTTAGGTTCAGTTATGGCTGACATAAGTAAATATTAACTTTTGGGACTGCATTTGGAAAACACGCGAAACAGAACACAGGTCTAGCAGAAACTTCAGTTGCCAAGACTGCCTTGCGTGCTTACCATTCTTCCCGCCTATCATTTGCTTCTGTTAAGTGATAATTTGGCATTTAAAGTAATTTTAATTGAATATTCATCATTATATGTAAAAATTAAAACTCATTGAGTGATTAGTAATTCATTTAATCAAGAAATGTGTTGAGTTAAATAGTATTTTTCACTTTTTTTATTTTAGCGCTCCAACAGTTTGCTGTTTAAATTAATGTTAGCATTAAAGTTAGTGCAAAATTCCAAAGACCACAGAATAATTTTTTTATTATGGATATAAATAATTTTTTGAAAATGTTCAGTCACGTTTCAGTGTGGTTTAGTAAGATTTAAAACAAAAGCAGTCTCGTTGGCCATAAGTCTCTTTAACATGTTATTAGTGGAAGCCAGTAGAGAGTGTCTTATAATTGTAAAATGAACTAACAATATGGGTATAACTTTTCTGTACAATACAGAGCCAAAACTCAAGAAAAAAAAATACAAATCAACATTTTTTTGTCTAATAGTCATTTATTATCATTAAATGCAATGTAACTTACTTCAATAACCCAGTTTGACCAGCGTGGCAGTGTAATGGAGATAATTTTCAGCTTTTCTGAGTTCCCTTTTAAAGAAGAAGAGACCTTTACTCTTAATAACAAAAAATACAGCATTTAATCATAGTGATGTGACAATAGCACGATGTAATCTCTACAATCATCACTTGGACCACAGTATGTTCATTTGTATTACATTTATACAATAGATTTAAAGCAAACCTAATTACAGTATTAATGCTAAAGAAATAACAGTAAAAAGTTCAGAAGTTATTAAACTGCTCAAATATAAATGTAAAACTAATATTATTGCATATTTAAGTAGTTTGGTTTTCAAAGATGTTCTGTTAGCTCTGGTTTAATTGTTTTAACAGTAAAAGGATAGTTAGCACAAAATGTTGTTGTCATCATTTACTCTTCCTTGACTTGTTCCAAACCTCTTTAATTTATTTCTTCTGTTGAACACAAAATAATATATTTTAAAGAAACCTGGAAACCAAATGTATGGAAAACGCCACAATGATTAAACCTTACCTCGCCTCCAATGAGAGGGTATGCCAGGCAAAAAGAGCGTGAGCATACCTGCATCACCAGAGGCTCGATCTTCCAACGTTTTCCCAGGCCCTTACTTATCCCACTTCAACATAAGAGTTTTGGATTTAGATATATTTTTCGGGAGTCGCAATGCATCTGGGTAATTTCTAGTAATTAATACGACAGTAAGTTGGGTAAGTGTGAAAAGTGCGAAAGTGTGCAGTTACGATAGAGAGGACGCTGTGAAGGCCATCTGCTACCCAAGTGGGGAGACCTGGTGGCGAAAGAGCATATGGACTAGCCCTGAGAAGGGGGAGTACAAATATGAATATAAGATGGTTAGTGTTGAGGGAAGACACGGGTCCGCCTGTGAGGGGGATTGCACCTTGGCTGTATTAGCATATGGGATCGACAGCGGGGATTGCACATAGCGGGCACCTATACCCAGAACGCGGGCTGACTAGCGGGCAGACCTACAACGTAACGTATCAAATGGATCCATCAAATGGTTGAATTCATACTAAAACATTGCGTACGTACAAAGCTAAAAAATTCAGATGTATGAAACACTGCATATGGTAAATCACACGCATATTCTCTTTGTACATCCGAATGAACGTGAAACTGAGCGCAACATGCACAAGCGCTAAACCCTTTCCTGTCTCCTCCCCTATATGAATATGCTAATGACTCTACTTTAGCAAAACCCAACGAAAAAGCAATTTTGACCTTTGAACTTTGAACAGAATGTGAATTGGAGGTGCTGCTTTCGGAAGTAGACCGGAGAAAAACAGTGTTTTTTTTTGCAAATTGTCCTCCAGAATTAATAACAAAAAAAAAAAAAAATATATATATATATATATATATATATATATATATATATATATATATATATATATATATATAGAGTGGGAGAGTTTAGCTGATGCGGTTAACACAATTGGGTCTAAACATCGCACTGAGTGGATTAAATTTATTTTTTTCATACTATACCTTCCCTGTTATACTTACTATACCTAAGAGCATAATAATACCTTAGATCTAATATTATCAAATGTTATTGATATTGATAATGTTGAAGTTGTGCAGTGAAGTGATGACATTTTAGATCACTATTTAATCTCTTGTTTATTGTGCATTGATAGGTCTACAAAATCCGCTTCTATTTATAAATATGGTAGAAGGATCACCTCTAGCACTAAAGATGACTTTGTCAGTAACCTAACTGATCTTTCTAATTCCTTTAGCATTCCAGGCAGCCTAGAAGAGACACTGCAACTCAAACTATTGATTCTATCCTTTCTAGCACTTCAGACATAGTTGCTTCATTACACTTACGTTACACTTACCTCTCCCACCTGTAGCTTCTCCATGATGAACATCCAGCTTTCTCCAGCCTCTGGCACCTAGACTGCAGCTCTGCACAAGAAGTTTGGCCATTGGAGAAATGGCCGTGCCCAACTGAGCCTGGTTTCTCTCTAGGTTTTTTCCTTCACTTTCGCTAATTGGTGAAGTTTGTTCCTTGCTGCTGTCGCCACTGTCTTGCATGGTTCGGGACTTGTGGAGCAAGGATTTGGTCTTCAGTGTTTGGACTCTCAGCAGTGAAAATTAACCCACACTGAACTGAACTAAACTGAACTGACACTGTTTCAGTTTACTATAATCATCAATGTTGAGCTGCTTTGACACAATCTACATTGTAAAAGTGCTATAGAAATAAATAAAGAGGAGAGAGACTTAAAAAAGATTAGGAAAAAAATCTTAAGCGTGGCACAATGCGCATGTACAAAAATCCTAAGACACATAAGAAAACAACCCAGAAAATGGAACGTAGATAGAAGAAATCCGACCCAGGCTCATTCTGAAAACAGTCTCGTGGACGTTTCTGGAGACCACAAAATTCATCCTGCGGTGGTACATAGATTTGCAGTTTTTGTTTTTTTCTGATTCTACAAGAGGTTCTGATTTCTGGAAACGCTTTTCCTCGGGCTTAAACCCAGCAACGTACACGACAAGCTAACTGGACAAACTGGTTGCAGTGGGAAAGCCCTCTACATAGAGGTAAGCAGTCAGCCGGTAAGCGTGTAAAGGAACGGCATCTCAATCCCCCCAACCCCTGCTTCAGTGTTTCACTTTCAGCTGTAAAATTTTAACTAAACTGAACTGGACTAAACTGAACTTCAACTCTGAAAACTGGACTGACACTTTCAATTTACTAGAAATTCTATGTTAAGCTGGTGTGACGTAATTTACATTGTAAAGCGCCATAGAAACAAAGATGAATTGAATCCGTGCTCTTATCACTGTTTCCATCAGTATCCCTTTCCACGTGGCTTTGTCATCCAACAAGCTGGTCACATTTAATTGTGTTCAGCATTTGAAAACTTTTTATTTTCATTTATTCTCCTATTTTGTTACCACATTTTCCTTTTTATTAAAAGCACATCAGATTTGTTATCGGATCGCACTGTGTTATGTTTCATATCAGAGCACATGGAGCACATTGTGTGTTTGTTTGGTTGCTAAATTTGTGTGCTTGACTTATCCTGGTTTCTCAGGTTGGACATTAATATGAATTTTTAAACTGAGAATCTGGTACTAAAGAAAATCAGCGCAGTAAATGATGTGTTTTCAGAAGTTGGTAGGTCTTGTTAAACACAATTTATTTGTTATTTTTTTTTTATTTTTTTCTTTTATTATTTTTCAGTAAAAATGTTAGATATCAATGAAAAAACTTTAAATTGTATTATGTTAGCTTTGTCAACATATTAGTTCATGTTCCCAGTTACGGCACTGCATATATTCCAACACTGTTTCTTTATATAACCAGTGACCATCTATTACTAAACCGGATCATCCAGCACATTTACCCTAATCACAGATCTCATTGTCCCTTGAGCTTTCTATAAACACCCTACTTTGCTAATTCTTCACATATCTCCTTCTCTCTCTCTCTCTCTCTCTCTCTCTCTCTCTCTTTCAGTTAGATGTTTCTCTCTCTTGTTTGCTCCACCCCCTTCCTGTTCACTGTCGTAGATGTGACGTTGGTTAGGCTGTCTTGGGAAGCGAACAGAAATTCTTGGAGGAGCATGTAAAGAATCTGTGCCTGGTCATCTCTGGGTCTCCACAAGGTCCAGTATGTCTTTTTGCTGAGGCTCTCTCATGTAGAGCCAAACAAGTGAATTAAATGCACTTGAGTTTTGTTCACAGGAGTCAGATTTCCTGAAACACTCTCGATGAAATTTTTTTAGAGGTGTGTGAATCACAAGGGGAAACACTCCCGACTCACCATACCAACAACACTGGTCAAACTTACCCATGTGCTATCAAAAACAAAATATATGTCTAACTGTCAGCTTACAGTTAATTTCTTAGTACACTGAAGTAGTGTACACAGAAAATGGTTGATATCGTTTACTGATGATGTGCTGTAAACAAGCTAGATTATTGTGATAACTTTTTATTGATTAAAACAATCAGACAGAGACGGGTCACTTGGATTGTCACACACTTCCATAAATGTATTTTTACACATTTCCTTTTTAGTTATTATTTTTACCAGGTACCAAATAAATTATAATATTGCAGGTTTACTTTTAAACCAGACATTAAAAATCAACTCAAATTACAACACTTATGCCCTTAATAAATTATGTTCCCACAATGTCTTAATGTCCTGTAAGGTTTTGCACGCTGTGGGTAGTAACAGTTTGCCACTGGAAGGCAAAGGCTATTCCTAGTATCCTGTGAACCTAAGCCCAGGCTTTTATCAGTGGACTTCACCAGTACTGTTGAGCCCCCCTCCCTTGAGGGAGTGTTGGAGGAAGTCATAGGGTGAAAAAATGGCCCATTAGAAAGCCTTCACAGGTCCCATGGGTTCATTAAACTTCCCTAATCTTGTATATCACTGCAATGACCATCTCAAAACTTAGAGGGATTGCTGTGTCCTTCCCCTAAATGTCAGATTACAACAGCTCTATCACCTCCATATTTCCTTTTTTTTGCATTAAAAATACCATGAAACTAACAGTCAAGTAAGTGAACTGCAGTACTAACAAATAATTAAAAACAAACAAAAAAAGCAAACCGTGATTGTTGTACAACAATTACAAGTTTGTTTTAGAGTGTAATGAAATAAAAAAATACATATACTTAAAGTACACTAGATTTTACGCCAGTGACATAAAAATACAGATGTGACCAACAGTGGAAAGCAAGTAAAGCAGCCAGAGAACATGAGCTCATGTTAGCTTCTTTAGCAAGAAGTGTTATGCCTTACTGATTCAACGTATTGCTGCATGGTTTAAGGTATTGCTGACCTTTTATTACTAAGAAATTCATCATTGAGATGTTTAGATTTCTGGCCTTAGATTACTGGGATCATCAAAACCCACCAGAAACTCAAAATAACATTATCAAAATAACATTTCATTCATGCACCCATGACAAATGGTTATTAGATGCAAATAAAAAGACAAGTGAAAGAGTGTTATGGAATTTACAGGTTTTTTTTGATTGCTTACACACTAAAATTAAAAGTAGTACACTATTAGCAAAACCTTACACTCAAGAAGCAAAACATCAGCCCATATTTGCACAACTATAAGCACATTGTCAACCTCACACTTATTTCAAAACTCTACACAGTGATTTGCAAAACACTAAACACACTTAACATACATTACACACAAAAATCTATCATAAAGTCACTTCCTTGTGTAGCGGAGCAGGAACAGAGCTACGGTGGGTATTAAGCGATGCTTAATGTTGCTTAAGGGTTAGCTCCCTTTGAACCACAAAACCCAACGACCAATCTCAATTTAAATTGATACTGACCACGCCACCTGGGATTCAAACCCAGGAAAAATATTAAAGGTCACTCAGATTCGTCTCTTTTTAGTTTAAGGAGCAGACAGGAGACATGAGTAAATACAAAAATACAAAAGTTTATTCAAAATTATTTTAAAAGGCTAACACTAAAATAGGTCCGGATGACCAGTCAGTTCTGGAGGACTTACTCATAAAAGGCACTGAAAGTGGTTAACATTCAACCCGCACACTGAAAATACTCAATATCATACTCTCCAAATCAATGTTCCCAAATAGAGACATTAACTCACAGGACTGGGGCTACCAACAGGAGTGATCACCACTGAAAGTTATACACCATACACTTTTACACCACAGCACACTCCAGCCACACATCCTGATGCATCAGAAGTATCCCACAGCACACACTCGCACAGCAGCAGCACCACGAAAAACGTTCCTTCACCCGTGGGCCCCCAGCTCCTGCAAGAAAAAGACAATAATACCAAGAGCCACCAGTGGGAGAAGGGCTTCACTCTTAACCAGGTTAATTGTACCCAAACCACAGACACAAAAGTCAGTCATTCAGAACTTAATACAGCTTAATAATGAAATGGTTTCATGAATTAGACACAGGAAAGTAAGATTCACAAAATACACTTTGGTGCAATTGAACATAGACACTATTTCACTACATTAATGACAGTTTGTTCAAAGTTGACATCTTCGTGTCTGCCAATGCAACTGGACCTTCTATTGTCTTTAAAATACAATAAAAAGAGGTTTTGACAGAGCTCAATCAGCACTTAGACAGTAGCATCCCCGAGAAAATAGAATTAAATGCTTCTGGATTGCAGCATGAATGTTCTTAAACTGCAGCTACAAATGTGGGCACACGTACAATCCGAATGAGAATCCAAACATGAATGAGGTGCTCTTATATCAAATTCGCCGATTGATATAAAAAGTCTTCAACCACACAGTGGGGTAGTCAGTCGTCCAATCAGTCCAAACACTGATGGAAACACACATACACCAGGCAGGCTGGAAGCCATTGCCAGCACACACTCACACCTACAGTACACAGGAAGTGGAATTCAGAAAATGCCTCATGACAGGCTACAGCCCTCAGCAATAAATAGGGGAGTATTCTGCACTGATTGGTCATTGCAGACGTCAATCACCACCACTTACCTCATGCACCCTGTCACACTTGCAATACCAAAGCACTGATTGTCAAATTACCACACTATCCAACCAATTGGTTCAACACAGTCATCAGGTGAGCAAACACTTGTTTGATTAATTGTTGACACACTAACCAGTGTTTAAGCACTATAAAATGTCAATTTCAATGATATACATCAGGTCTCAATATCAACAATGGCACCGATCCTAAAAAAAAAAAAAAAACTATTCAAATGAAGCAAATTTATTGAGTGCCTTTCGAGTGCAATTCGGAAAAGGGTGAAATGACTGCAGAGGTATGTATTGACTTTAGCAGAGTGATCTTGCATACTGTCGTATAATCTTTTACTGTACTGTATTATGTAATGCTAGATCTACACTGAACTACACAATTTTGCCTGACGCTGTTCTACATGTAGTTTTACGAATGGATGGAGAGGAGATCCAGCATGAGTTCATTTATGTAGATGAGGCTGGGTTCAACCTGACAAGAACAAGAAGGAGGGGAAGAAACGTCATTGGCCACAGGGCTATAGTCAATGTCCCAGGGCAACGTGGGGAAAATATAACACTCTGTGCAGCCATTAAACAGAATGAGGTCCTCCATCGCCATGCCCATATATGGGCCCTTACAACACAGCAAATCAAATTGACCATACACAGTACATTGTTGTCTGGGATAATGTGTCTTTCCACCGCTCCGCTCTGATTCAGAACTGGTTTCAGCAACATCCACATTTCACCGTCCTATATCTTCCACCATACTCTCCATTCCTCAACCCTATAGAAGAGTTTTTCTCGGCATGGTGGTGGAAGGTACTGTATATGACCTCCTTCTCTAGGCTGAAGTACCCCTAATCCAATCCATAGAGGAAGCCGGTGACCAGATGGAGGTTAGCAGCAATACAAAGATGGATTCGTCATTCAAGACGTTTCATTCCAAGGTGTCTTGCTCATGAAAACTTTGCGATGTTGATGAAATTCTCTGGCCAGATCCAGCTAGGTTAAGAGACAATGTCTAACTTGCAGTACAATACGTAAAGCGACATGTTGTTACAGAACTATGAATCTCCATGTCAACTTTTTGGGCATGTTGAGAAATAAAGAAAATGAGTTTCTTTAGTGTGCAGCATTGGTCTTGTGTAGTGTTTAGTGGATTTACTTTATATTTGTACTTTGTTGATGGTAGCCTACTCTAATCATAGGTAAGCAAAAGTGGTAAAAGTGTTTTAGGTTTATCACAGTGTGTAACTCGTGCAAACATGTATAGTAAATGTTAAACGTGTGTTTCTTATGATAAAAAAGTGTGGTTTTTACAGTTTTTTGGTTTGCTTACACACTAAAATTAAAAGTAGTACACTATTAGCAAAACCTTACACACAAGTATCAAAACATCCGCCCATATTTGCACAACTATAAGCACATTTTCAACCTAAAACTTGTTGCAAAACTCTACACACAGTGATTTGCAAAACACTAAACACACTTAACATACATTACACACTAAAATCTATCATGAAGTCACTTCATTGCAATATCAAAGCACTGACTGTCAAATTACCGCACTGTCTGACCAATTGGTTCAACACAGTCGTCAGGTGTGCAAACACTTGTTTGATTATTTGTTGACACATCAATCAGGTGTTTAAGCTCTATAAAATGCCAGTTTCAATGATAACATTAGGTCTCAATATCAACTCTGGCACACACCATAAAAAAATACATACATATATATTTAAATGAAGCAAATTTATGGAGTTTCTTGTGAGCACAATTTCGAAAGGGTGAAACGACTGCGGCATGATTATGCAGAGGTATGTATTCACTTTAGCAGTGTGATCTTGCATACTGTCTCATTATCTTTTACTGTGCTGTTTTACTAGATCTACACTGAACTACACAATTTTGCCTGACACTATTCTTTAGGTAGTTTTATGAATGGATGGAGAGAAGATCCAGCATGAGTTCATTTACGTAGATGAGGCTGGGTTCAACTTGACGAGAACACAGAGTAGAAGAAACCTTGGCCACAGAGCTATAGTCAATGTCCCAGGGCAACGTGGGGGAAATATACAGTAACACTGTGCAGCTATTATAAAGAATGCGGTCATCCACTGCCATGACCATATGGGCCCTAACAACACAGCAAATATACTTACATTCTTGGACCAATTGCACAACATAACAGCAGCAAATCGAATCGATCATACGCAAATTGTTGTCTGGGACGTTGTGTCTTTCCAACGTTCTGCTCTGGTTCAGAACTGATTTCAGCAACATCCACAGTTCACCGTCCTATATCTTCCAGCATACTCTCCATTCCTCAACCCTACAGAATAGTTTTTCTTGGCATGGTGGTAGAAGGTATATGATCTCTGTCTCCAGGCTGAGGTACCCCTTATCCAAGCCATGGAGGAGGCCTGTGACTAGATGGAGGTAGCAGCAATACAAGATTCTACATTCAAGACACTTCTTTCCAAGGTGTCTTGCTAAGGACAACATTGAAATGTTGATAATTCTCATGCCAGATTCAGCTAGGCGAAGAGATAATGTCTAACTTACAGTTCGCTACGTAAAGTGACGTTACAGTACTTTGAATCTTCATGCCAACATGTTGGACATGTTGAGGAATAAATGAGTTTCTTCAGTGTGCAGCGTTGGTCTTGAGTAGTTTTTGATGAATTTACTTTATATTTGTACTTTGTTGATGGTAGCCTACTCTTATCATAGGGTAGTAAAAGTGCTAAAAGTGTTTCAGGTTTACCACAGCAGAGTGTAACTCGTGCAAACAGAGTGTAGTAAATGTGAAAATGTGTGTTTCTTATGGTAAAAAAGTGTGGTTTTTAAACATAAGTGTATAGTTTTTACAAGAGTGTTTAATTAAGCAAAGGATCTGTAGTGTTTTGCTAATTGGGTGTGTGGTTGAGCTAATTGTGTGTACTGTTTTGAAAACACGGGCCCTTTTTTGAATATTGTGCTTAAGCAATGCAAAAAAAAAAAAAAAAAAAAACTGTAATAACGCACGCCAAATGGAAAGAAAAAAAACTTCTCCATTTCACGATGTGTGTGCCTGTGGTCCTTTACTGACAGCCGGGAGTGTGGATTATGGCGCAAAATATGGCGAAAATTCCTACATGACGGTAATAGTTTAATTGCAGCGTTTACTTCAATAATGCCACTAAATGTATACTCCACATCTTAATTTCATTTGTTTAGTTCAGTTATTACTTTACTCAGATTAAGGTAATTAAAAATGTATGTTTACATGGTGACTCTTAATCATAATATTGTCTTAATTCTATTAAAATCTATAATAGTATTGATGTCCATGTAAACGTACTCCTTGTTAGACTCAACCACATCATCAGGGCTCTGAGAACTTGGTTTGCAAACCAGCATTTTCTGTATGTACGTACATCAAAAGCAAGTAGGCTATGGCTCACACTTACTGACAATGGAAGATGATTTACATGTCAAGAATCCAAGCATGTTGTCCTCCCAAAAACAGGCTCAGCCATCACACTAAATCAGTTAAGCTATATACAGTATTTATCTTTCAATGTTACCCACTTTAAATGCAGTGTTTCCTAAAATGTTGAAAACCCCTGATTTGGTAGTTGCTTAGGCTTTTGCAAGGTTAATTATTGTGATTTTCTGATTGCAACATAAATACTGGGAACTATATGTAGACAGATGGCATTTCAGGCCATTCAGCGTCAGAATCTTAACATGTGAGCAAAATTACCTGTTTTGTCACCACTTTGGATATTAAATTTCAGAATCATTCAAATACTAGCTTTAAAGTGACCTTGGTGAATTAGCAGCAGATTCTGACCAGCTCCAGATGTGAAGAAATGGCACAAGAAAGTAATTCTTAAAGGAGTAAAGGCAATATTACACTTACACTTACAGCAGTACTATATGGCTTTATATCATCACGGGTGGGCCAGTGCACACCTCCCACCAGTGCTGATATACAGCCATTTCACACTGCTACTCATGTGATATTGCTACTCGTGTGATATATGATTTGTATAATTATTTAATATAGAATAAAAAAAAACTAGGTAGATGTCTTGTCAACTGGCTATCTCAAATGAAGTGTTTCAACTTAATAAACCAAAGGCTAAAAATAATTATACTTAACAAAATGGACAGACAGAGGTGTATTTAGAGTTGTATTTATAGGTTTAATGTAAATGAAAAAAACAGACAAGAATAAACATTAACCTTAGCATAAACAGCTGTTTTGTGAAGCTTATTGCTAAATTTATTTCCAGAAATGATGATGATGATTGCTGTACTTTCACTCCTTATCAAAACGTGATATGAAACAACACTGCCATATCCAAAAAGACACAGGACCCAAGTGTGAGTGCAATAAAAATCAGGTTTATTGATCACAGCAAAAACTATAGACCAAGCCAGTGCAGGACACTGTAGACAAATGTGAAAGACATCCAAAAACACGGGATCCAGATAACAAGAATGCCAAATGACAAATTTGAGTAAGGTAACCATACCCCTGTAGGGAGACATACACAGGCATAAAACAACAATGAACTGAAAACAACCATCAAAAACTGTGGTTAGATAATATTAACAGAATAAGCTTCAGCTCTTTGAACTGATTAAAGTGTAAGCTTATCCTTGAGCCAGTCCTAAAGGTAAACACAGACACCGACATCAACACACCACAACACACAAACATGCATATAACGCTTTTCTGAACCCTAAGAGTTTTCTTAAAATATTCTTATCAGGAATACCTGGGTTCCCAGAAGTTTAATGATGAATTTGGCCAGTATTTTTACTGCTCAATATTCTTAAAATTAGTTTTAAATAGAATTTCCTTGTAGCATAAGGTAAGTAAAACTACTGAATTAGACTGTATATATTTACGTTTTGTAAAAATTAATTCAAAATGAAAAATAAAATTGAGATATTAAATTTAAGTTTGAAGAAAAAGAAAGACATTTTATTATAGTTTAGTTTAAACTAAAAAGTAAAAGAATCAGCCCTTCATCTACACCACAAAAACAACAACATAATAACGAAACTAAACAATTTAAATGGAAATTCCACTTGATAAAGATTTATTCTTTTAGTCAGAAACAGACACCTTACTAACTTACTGTAAAATAAAATACGTAAACTAGCCTTAAAGGCCTCCTATGATGAATATCAACTTTTGGAAGCTGTTTGGGCATGTAGATATAGTATGTTCATAGTAATATTAGAGTGATAGAAACACAGTAGGTGAACACTCTGTTATCTGTTATTGTGAACAACAATGTGTTTCCTTGCAATACGACGATGCCTTGTCTTGCCGTGTTTGACCCTCGATTTGTTTATTCCTGTCTGCTGCCTGCCTTTTTATCATCTGGCTGTTTATGACCAAGACTTTGGATTACCTGTATGGACCGCTTTTTCCCTGTTGACCGTTGCCTGCCTGACCATTCTCTTAATCAGCCTGCATTTGGAGCTGCACATCTGTTGTCAGTATCCCATTCACATCACACCCGGTTTGTGGACTTGCATTAATTTTGTGCATTAACAAAACAGATATCTATAGCAGTGCTGTGCAAAAACAATGCAAAGCTAAATACGTGTGTGACTCATCATTTCAGAGAGACTTGATTAACTTCTTCTTCAAAAAAAAAAAAAACATTGGGAAAGTTATTACTATAGTAAGGGAGATCTGCTTCATTCTTGTCTGTAATTGTAATGTTTATCTACAAGAGACATACCAGGTAAAGGCCACATACATCAGAGCAATCTCTATGGCTCTGACACACACATGGGAATGCACACGTGGGCGAGGACAACAAGGTTGAGAGGAGATATAAAAGTTGTGCATTATCAGCATAACAGTGCAAGCCAACTCCATGTTTATTAATGATATGGCCTAGCGGTAGCATATATAGTGTGAAAAATAAGGGCCAAGAACTGAGGTTTGTGGTACCCCACAGTGTACTTTTGAAAACGCAGTTCCCCAAAGATGAATTCTCCATTTTCAACAGCCTAGACACAGGCTAAGGTTTACTTTTGAATTGTTGAATACTTGCATTCAGAAGGTGATAGTGCTCTCAAAGCAAAGGCACTTATATTTATCTTCATAAATGTCAGCCAATACAGTTCCTACACCATGGCTTAATCCATTGGTTGAAACCACAATGGGTCAGGATCAAATAATGTCAATGCAGGACTTTTAACCAGCATCTCATTTACAGTGTTAAAAACTCTGTTAAAAGTGCTATCATGTTCACTCTGTGTACAACCCCAGACAATGATATCATCAAAATAGTAAGCTACATTTGTGACGCTTGCCGTACAGTAGATAGCATTTTCTGAAATGCTGACAGTTCAGAAGAAAGAAAAAAGCGTACCCGGCAAAACCTAAATAAGCCATCATGTGTGTTAATTGCAGTCAAATCACGACTTTATTCATGTAGTAAAATTTGAAAATAAGCATTCTCCTTGTCAATTTTAGTAAAAACTGTGGCACATAACACAGAAAACAACTCAATATGAAGAATAAGATAACTGTCTATGATAACAGCTTTATTTGCTTCTCGTAGATCTACAAACATGTAAATGTCTTCAGTTTTTTTTGCACTACTACAATTGGTGAAATCTAAGGAGATGCATCAACTTTCTAAATAACGCCCAAGTCAAGAAAATGTTAAATTTTCTTCAGAAACAGCATTCTGAACAGACAACATTAGGACCCTTTTGCATTTCCTAGTTTAGCCCCAAGCCCTGAAACAAAAGGCCCATCACAGTTGCTGAAGATTGGCAGATTCTGTCAAAACAGAAGGACCTCCAAAGTGAAGATACAGGCCATTAAATAGATCCATTTCAAGAAGAGCAGTGCCAAATTCAACTATAAAAACTGATGTCTTGCCGTTAACATCATCCTTGGTGACAGGTAAACAACCAAGCACTGGCATTGGATCATATACAGTATGTCACCAATTGGTCTTTGTCAGGTGACGTCACCCTCGTAAACACCAAATTGCATTATGGGACATCCAACATTGGTGTTGTATCCGAGTTAACATGAGCTGTTATGTGGCTTTAGCGTCTTTCGCAGAGTAAATACGTATTACGTTCTTGTTGTGTTAAGGGCTGTAATAGTAAATCACACGATCGAAAAAGGTAATAAATGATCACGATGACAGATATTTTAAATTTCCAGCTCGGAGGAAAGGATATTGACCGATTGTAGCGGGTGTCCTGGCCTTCTGCATTGAGACGCAAAATATATCTTCATTTCTCCGTTATGCTCTCAACATTATCACAAAGGTAAGATCGAAAGAATATTTAAGTAACTTCACAACTGTCATTGCTTGAGCTTCAAATAATTATATTAATTCAATGTAACACTTTAGTTTTGGGGTAGAACTGCATTTAAATATTAACGAATCAACTTAGTGCTTATGGATTTAAGACTGTAAAGTATTTTATTGGAAAAATATTGTAAACTACTTTTTAAACCTTTATTACAACTTAGATTTGCTGATGTACTCACTCCTTGTCAAAAAGTACATTTTCGTCTGTCCTTTTTCTGAAAACAAAAAGGTTTTTGTTGAAATCATTCCATTAAATGTTTTTAACCTCTAGACTGTAACTTTATGAAACTGCAGTTTAAACCCAGTTCTTTTCCACTGTAGAAAAAATATAAATATATTGGGTGACAAAGGGATCATGTTCTTTCTGGGAGTTAATGCTTAAAAGTTCAAAATTCAATTCAGGTTTCTTATGCTCAAATATGTCATATTTCTATAAGCATGTAGCATTATAGTACATTTATTTTTTACTTATTCTATTTATGTGTAATATTTTTGCTGTATATACATTTGTAACTTTGTCATTGCCAGCCAAGCTGCATATGAGATGACGGAGACTGACCCAGACTGAGCACCATCTCTACATCTGGGCCACACAGAAACTACACAGACAGACACTGCACACTCTGCAAGAAAAGTTAGTAGAAGGGAAAGAAAACCAACACTGCAGTCAGCTGAAGATGTGGACAAACAACATACAGGGGAACGGAAGTGGATTTGATCTAGAAAATCCACGTATGGGAGGATTCATTTCAGAAGCCGCTTGTCTGAAAGAGTATTGAACGGGCCAATGAATTGGCAACTGCTCCTCGTCCTCCCTGACCTTGCACAATAGCTGCGCGAGCAGGCTCACGAGGGGAAACGCATATTTGCGTGTGCCCCGAGGCCAGCTGTGGGCCAGTGCATCCGTGCCGAGAGAGCCCTCGGTCAGGGAAAAGAACAACTGACAATGAGCGTTCTCGGAGGAAGCAAACAGATCGATCTGGGCCTCCCCGAATTGCGCCCATATCAGCTGGACAGACTCGGGGTGGAGTCTCCATTCTCCAGAATGAATTGCTGCCGTGAGAGCGCATCGGCTGCACGGTTGAGCATAACTGGGATGTGAATGGCGCTCAGCAATTTCAGCCGCGGATGACTCCAGCAGCCTAATTATGCAAAGGTGTAAGCTCTAGCTCCGAGGGAGGCAGAAAACCTACAGGCTTTGGATGGGAGGCGAGGCGGACCCCGCCAAGAAGAGGCGCCGCACGGATTGACCGCCATCGCGCACTCAACCTGAGGAATCGCCACATACCCCCTGGCCGTTCCACCGCCAAGAGTGGTGAGGGTGGAGGGACACGCAGCACGAGCAGAAAAAAGTGCCCTTCAAGTCCGCGTGAGCCTACTTTCCACCTCCGGGAAGAAGGGAACGCCCCTCCAGTCGGTCCCAAGCAGCCCAGGAAAGCACGGCTAACATGTCCGTTTCAGGATCCGTTTTGACAGTGCTCACCTGCCCGAAGGGGGCGAGCGGGTCTGGAACATCATCGGACAATGAAAGCCCACCCTCCGATGCCAAGGTGGACGTCTGGTCCCCGGTGTCATCGAGCGTAAGGGCTACCATCTGTTAGACGGATCGCTTCCCCCGCCCGAAGCTTAGATGGAGCTCTTGGAGGAGCGAGAGGTCCGCGGGCCCGTGGGCGACGGATTATCTCTCGTTGAACCCTCAGGTCTGTCCGAGTGCCCGCTGCAGAGCAGGGGACAACTGGGGTGGTTTGCCCTTTTGCAAAGGCTAGCTGCGATCTTTACTGCGCAACAGTCATGTCATCGCAATGACGACATGAACTGCCCGGGAGCAGCGCATTAACATGCTGGAGCATGTAACGCAGTGCCCGTGCCCATCATCCGAGGACAGAAAAGCACAGCATCGGAGCGCCGTCCTGAAAAGGTTGCTCTCTTTGTGAAGTTGCAACTTTATACGCACCGCTCTGGAGGACCGGACCCAAAGAACGCCAGGCAAGGGAGAAAACCCAGCTCGAACTCTATGAACTAAATGTATTTGACTAAATAAAATTATAATAGTATTTACATTTTTTATTCTGTTGCTTTCATTACATTTTGTGAAATATTTTGGATACAAACATCTATCCAATAGTTTGTGAATGTAAGTATTAGATGTAACTAATGAAATAAAAAAATGCAATGCACAATTACAAATACTTACTGTGGTTTAATGGTGTTTAAACTAAAACAATGTATATTAAGATATTGATGATATACAGTATGACATGTCATAATCAGCAATAAGGGGTCGGCGGCAGCGCACTCCGTTGGTTTGCGGTTAATTCAAACGGATCTATATCCTGCATGTACAGTAAGTCAGTTTATCAAAATGACTATCCCTGGCATGTTTGTTTAGATTATTGGGGTACCGCGTTCTCTTGATTTATTTTACTTAACAATCTTGACCTTTTTATGGCATGTATCTCTCTTGCGTTATGTGTCTCTCTCAAGTTGTCTTGCAAAGCGATACCACAAAAATGGTGCCGGTGTGATGTCACACACAACAAACGCACGTGACTGACAAAGACCGATTTAACAGAGGGAAAAAGCAAAGAGACCTTTTTAAAGTGTGCCTCATACACAGTTTTTGGCAGGATGGAAACAGAAGACCCAGAGTACACTTTCTCTTTTTAGTTAGCACATTATGCATGTAAAAAATCTGTTCAGGCAACTAAATTTCATGAACAGAACACGTTTGTTGGGAAAGGCTCACTTTTAAAAAAATTATAATCTTTTGACTATTATGGCACTTTTGCAGTAGCTGGGAATCTAGGATCATTTGCAAGATGTTCTGTGAACCTATAGTAATAACAAGCACAATCTGATTAAGTCCTTCAGCAGTTTTAGAAGTCCTAAATGTTTTTGAAGACATGAAAAGCTTAATAGATACAAAGAATTTAGTTTTATACTGACCAACAACTATAGGCTTCCCTTGAATCGCTTGGACAGGCACTAATCTCTGGTCTGTTATGGTGATGGCTTTACTGAGAATCAAAACAGTCTCCAACACCAGTCTCTCTCTCATTTGATTGCTGGTTACATATTCCACTAATTGATCATGTAGCATTTCATCAAGATTTGATCCAAACTCAGATGTGGCTGCTAAATCTCAGAGTGAAGTTCCATACTGTAAAACATCAGATACTTGTGTTTGTTTTTCTAAAATCATGCAGTTCTGCAATTACATTCCTTTTGAGGAATAAAGTAAATGTCTTACAGTCTCAATAGCTTCCTCCATAGTCTCTCATTGATTTGGCAAATTGTAAAATAATCTGACCTTCTGTCCCCAGGCAGTGCAGGAATAGTCTCACCAGGAATGGTGTAGAAATGAAGAACTGCAGCCATATTCAGCGCAAATTCAGTTCATATTTAGCCGGTGCTCCGGTTTCCCTCACAGTCCAAAGACATGGGGTACAGGTGAATTGGGTAGGCTAAATTGTCCGTAGTGTACAAGTGTGAATGAGTGTAAATGCATGTTTCACAGAGATGGAATGCAACTGGAAGGGCAGCATCAATGTAAAGAATACGTATCCTTTGCCGCTGATGTCTTCAGCGTTCGAGCGTCTGCAAGGGGCTTTATTAGATCTCTTTATTAGAGAAATTAGCAGGGCCATGAGTGGAAAACTGCGTTCCTTACCCCCAGGGGGCATTTTGAATATTGTGTTCTTACTTTTGGGCTTTCTAATGCTCCTGCCGTTTTCCAAGCACTCGTAAATGACGTGTTGCGAGACATGATAGATCCGTTTATTTATGTCTACCTGGATGACATTCTGTTTTTTTCTCGTTCTCTCCAGGAACATGTGCAGCACGTCAGGCGAGTGCTTCAGAGAATGGGCTTTTTGTCAAGGCGGAGAAATGCGTGTTCCATGCACAGTCTGTTCCCTTACTAGGACACATTGTGTCAGTCGAGGGAGTGTGCATGGATCCAGAGAAGGTTCAGGCTGTGGTAAATTGGCCAATTCCGGAGTCTCATAAGGCCCTGCAGAGTTTCTGGGCTTCGCCAATTTTTACTGGCGTTTTATTCGCAATTTCAGCCAGCTCTCCGCCCCAGCTCTCTGACGTCCTTAACCTGCTTCAAAACTCCCTTCAGGTGGTCGAGTGCAGCACAGGCTGCATTCTCTAAACTGAAGAGCCGCTTTGTTTCAGCTCCCATTCTGGTGACACCTGATCCCTCCCGGCAGTTTGTGGTAGAGGTTGACGCGACAGAGGTAGGGGTGGGCGCTATCCTGTCCCAGCGCGCCGCCTCGGATGACAGAATTCATCCATGCGCGTTTTACTCTCACCGATTATCTCCCGCAGAACGAAATTACGACACTGGTAATAGGGAGTTGTTGGCTGTCAAACTCGCTTTGGAGGAGTGGCGTCATTGGTCGGAGGATTCGGGGGTTCCCTTTATCGTTTGGACCGATCATAAGAACCTCGAATACATCAGGTCCGCCAAACGACCTAGCTCCAGGCAGGCTCGGTGGGCATTATCTTTCGGACGTTTCGACTTTACCATCTCTTATCGGGCGAATTCTAAAAACATCAAACCCGACGCATTATCCCGTCTTTTTTATTCTTCCGAGCGCAATACGTCTCTTGAGCCCATCGTTCCCCTGAGGATTTGTATTTCTGCAGTGACATGGGAGATCGAGAGCAGGGTTCGTACAGCCCTGGACGGGGTAATGCCCCTGGTCGGATGCCCACCCAGTCGATTGTTTGTGCCGGAGGGGATTCAGTCTGACGTCATTTGAAGGGGACATTCCTCCAAAGTAGCTTGTCATCCAGGGGTGAGTTGTACCTTATTTTTGGTGAAACAGCGATTCTGGTGGCCAGCTATGGCACGGGACATACGTGAGTTTGTTTTGGCCTGTTCTGTTTGTGCTTTTTCTAAGACTTCTAATCGCCCTCCTGCTGGAATCCTTCAGCCGCTGTCAGTGCCTTCGAGACCCTGGTCGCACATTTTGCTACATTTTGTCAACGGTCTCCCGCCATCTGGTGGCAATACGGCTGTTTTGACCATTGTGGACCGGTTCTCGAAGGCTACTCATTTTATTCCTCTGCCTAAATTACCCTTAGCCAGAGAGACAGAGGATGCTGTCATTAATCACGTCTTTAGCATTCATGGCCTCCTGACGGACGTGGTTTCTGACAGGGAGCCTTAGTTTGTCTCTAAATTTTGGAGAGAATTCTGTCATTTATTAGGAGCGACTGTAAGTCTTTCATCTGGTTTCCATCCTCAGAGTAACGGACAAACAGAGAGGGCCAACCAAGATCTCGAGCGCATGTTATGTTGTTACCCTCCTCTTGGAGTCAGCAGCTCCCATGGGTGGAGTATACACACAATTCATTACCAGTGTCGGCTACGGGCGTCTCTCCGTTTCAGTGTAGCTTAGGTTACCAGCCACCAGCTTTTCCCAGTCTGGAATCTGAAGTTGCGGCCACCTCTGCCCATGCCCTTGTCCAGAAGAGTCGACGCACTTGGAGCAGGGCCAGACAGACCCTCCTTTAAGTGGGTGAGCGCACCAAGGCTAAAGCCGATCGCCACCGGTCGAAGCCTCCCGTTTACGTCGTTGGTCAAAAAGTGTGGCTTTCAACTAAGAATATTCTCTTGCGTTCCATTTGTAATAAACTTGCACCTAAATTTATTGCCCTGTTTCTCCTAGCCCTAGCACCACACTATTACTTGCTTTTGTTTTGACTGTGTTAATAAATTTATTTTGTTCACTCGCACTTGGATTCACCTGAACATTCTTTATTTGTGACAATTTATCTCTGATCATGCCAAATATAAATAATGTTTTCTTAGCCACAAATTTTATATATGTCAAAACAAGCAAAATATAGCTGTATACTTTTTATTTAAAAACAAAATAAAAAATTGAAATTTAAAATATAATTATTGTCATGTATTTAAAAATGTACAGTACTATGTCCTGACTAAAGGTCCCAGTTCACCCGTTAACTACACATAAATGGGAAGTTAATATGATTTATAAAGCAATGTTATTGTAAAAAAATGGTAATTAAACCATGTTCACAAAAAATAACTGTGAGCAAAAGAAAGCAGGAGACAAACATACTGTGTGTGACAATGAAAGGATGATCACAAGCACATGATTAACGTTCAGCCTATTAATAATCTGTTCAAATAATGGTTAAAGCAAAAGCAACCGGTTCTGCTTACAAAAATACAAATCTGGAGCTCTTAAAAGCAGCAAAGACAGTGGGTGCATGAGCACAACTTTTTGTCTTGCCTATTTGAAAGAGAACTGATCACACCAATTGCGTTTCTAGGCACGATTGCTTCAAGCAAGGAAATGGGAGCGCACATCAGCTGTTTGCGTGAGTTATTATCCTCTCATTCGTTATTCACCTGCTTTCTTTTACTCGCATGTTATCTTTGTCAGTCATGCTGCCTCTCGACTCTAAAATCACTTTTGCACCGATATTGGGCCATCCTTAATGTCAAACCCTGCTTTAAAGAAAACTACAATTTAAAAATTACTTTCAACCAGCCAAAGTGGCCAGTGGTGGTGTTTGTCTAACCCGCCACAGGTAAAATCTACCCACATTCTGTGGATGTTAATGTAAAGCCCTAGTTATAATACAGCAGGAGCTTCTCAAATAATTCATTCAGAGCTTTGTAAGTAGTCATTAAACTTTTAAAATGTTTACAATGTTTAATAACCCAACCAAATGCAATAGTGAAAAAAAAGTAATATGATCATATTTTTTAGTTCCAGAAAGCACTCAAGAAGCTGCATTTTGAACCAGCTGAAGTTAGTTAATTAGGCCTACATTGCAACGACATAGTAATGCATTATAGTAGTCTAACCGAGAGGTCATGAAAGTATGAATAAGCTGCCTTAAAAAATTTATGGCATATTTTGAAGTAACATATGCATAAGGAAATCATTTGCAAACAATTTGGAAATGTATTTAAAAAAATTATTAAATGTGATCTACAAATAAATAGATACCATCAAATGTGGAGGTTCTTTAAAAATGTCTTCGTTGATTCATCTTAAGCACTTCATGTGTATTGTGTAGTAGAACTTGAGGATCAAGTTAGACATTTTTCTTCTTTACTGTATCGTACAGAATTCCATAGTTTCAAATCTGAAACAAAATATCTGCAAATGCTTCAAAGCTTCATGTTTTTAAAGTGACTCAAAAGTCAAGACTTTTTAATGTGCAAGTGTTTTTCATGTCACTATAAATAAACAGGCACACACTATAATGTGTTATAGTAAAGGCAATATATAGTAAGTTATCTATTACAATAAATTAGATCTACCATATTTAGCAAGCAAGCTAGAAAGCATTTTTTACACCCTTTGCACAATCAGCAGCTACATTTCAATTTAAGTCTAATTCCAAACACAGAGATCAATGTGCTTTCTGCTTAGCTATCTACTTTAATCTCCAGAACTGATGACTTTACAAAACCTCTACATTCCAGACAATGTCTAGATTTAGTGAGCAGAAGAACCTGTAGGTTTTTCAGACCCATCCATAATACCATTACATTAATCCAGGAATCCAGGGCTGCCAGATAGTAACCTTATCAGCTAACACTCACCGATGCTCAATCTCAGGGACACATGACAAATGGTGGTGTGAAAGTCATGGTCTAAGGGCATTCTTATGGTCATGTTGCACAGAAAGAAATAGAAGAGATATTGTCTGAAGCTGAGCTCAGCTATCTTTTTAAACTGCACCAAACTTACTAATGTAGTTATTACAAGTTCATAATTAACTAATCTAGTTAACAGTAGACAATAAGTAGAATTATTAATTAGTGTTCATTTTAGCTACAACGGAAACAGGGCTGCACACACGAGTTAGGAGATGCACAAATTTAAGTATTTGAACAGTTACAGACAACCATATGTTTTAAAATTTACACAATAGCATTCATGTTTTGCAGTCATGCTTTAAAAAATGTTTTAAAAGAATAAAATAAAAATTGCCAAATTTCCCTATCTATGATATTGTTAACTTCTGAGATTTCCTGAAGATTAATAAAAAAAATCTGTAAGCCACACAACTGGAATAACTACAGTTGTGGTCATCATCGATCTCATATGACGTAAAAGCTCAAGACGACATATAATGATGTGTACAGGTGTTGTAGTGGTGTACCATTTCTTAGGGGTAAATTTGAAGTCTTGCCCCTTTACACTCTGTTTCAAGGATCAAGGGGAAGGGGTAGGGCTAAAAAGATTAATTGGAATTAGGCCTTACTTTTGTATAGTTTAGCAGATGTTGATGATTAGTGTGTAAATCTAATCTCCTCTGCATTGAAGGGTCTCCCTTTTAACTAAATAACTATGGCTGTACACATCAGCTTTCCCTCACAATAGCACACCTTTTAGGACTCATTCTCAGCCAAGCACTTTAGTGAGGTGTTAGGTGCACTATCAACTCTAAATACAATTATTATTCACGACACATGACTCAGAAACAGTAATAGATGAGCATACTAAGCTGCCTACAGCTCACTCGCTCCTATTGTGAAACTCATCTCCCCTTCAGTTGAATTAATTGTATTAAAAATATGTCTGTTCAAGATTATTTATTTATTTATTTATTTTATTATTATTTTTTTTTAAGCTTAGGTATGATTAATTTGCACATATATATTTTAGAGTACATCATACTGTGTAAGAATCTGGGAAATGAGCCGAGAGCAATGTGAGAGTAAATTTCATTAATATTCACAACTCTTCTAAACAAACTACATAGAGATTATTTCTAGGGCAAATATCTAGGGAACTAAATGGGTTTGTGTGCCCATTTTTATAGATTATTGCACTTACCTTATTTACTACATATCTTGTATGTAGATATCTGAGAGTCAATTAAACCGTGTATCAATGTACTCTATGTCACCTTAGATCTAACACAGTGTACACTTGATTTTTCATGCCATTGCCAAGTAGCTAACACAAAGTAACAATGAAGAGCACTTCTACTGCATTTTTAAAAACTTGTTAATAAATCTTTTTATTTTGATTTTATTTATTTTAAATTATAATTTGTTGTTTTTACTTGTTTTATTTATTTATTTTTTTTGCACAATTAAAAAAACACATGCTTGAATGACTGGCATGCACATCTGCTCTGTACTGCCAGCTCACACAGACCCTCTGCAATTTGCATACAGAAACAACCACTCCACTGATGATGCAATTGCTTTCACCTTGCACACTGCTCTGGCTCACCTGGAAAACAAAAACACATATAGGAGAAGGCCGTTTGTAGACTACAGCTCAGCTTTCAACACCATAGTGCCTGCCAAGATGGTGGTAAAGCTCCAGGCTGGGCTTACAAAGCTCTCTGTGCAACTGGATCCTGGACTTCCTGTCAAGCAGACTGATACTCAACACTGGTGCTCCACAGGGCTGTGTTCTTAGCACACTCCTGTACTCCCTGTACACACACGACTGTACATCTAAACACAGCTCAAATGTCATCATTGTCATCATAAAATTATTTTTCTCGTTCTACACCTGCTCTGTGGAGAGCATCCTGGCTGGCTGCATCACCACCTGGCATGGAAACAGCACCGGCAGCAATCCAAAGGTTTACATAGGATTGTGCAAACTGTGGTAGGAGGTAAGCTTCCCTCCCTCAGGGACATTACACCAGGTGGTGCATAAGGAAAGCTAGGAGAATCATCAGCGACTCCACCCACCCAAGCCAAAGACTTTTCTCTCTGCTACCCTCAGGCAGATGGTTCCGCAGCATCCGGTCACACACCAGCCGATTGAAGGAAAGTTTCCTTCCATAGACTATCAGGCTGATGAACACATGACACACCTCACACAAACTCTTTCCATATATTTCACTGAATAACATCAAGATGTAACATGCACTGCACTTTAACCAATCTGCATTTTGCCCACACTACCAATAGTACTGAAATACTTTCTTTTCTATTGTGAAGAGGAAGATGTAAGACACCAGAGCCAACAACACTGAAAAGTTGAAGACTGCTATCATAAAAACCTGTGCTTCTATAACACGTCAGCAGTGCCAGACTGATTGTGTACATGCCACATTGCATTGATGAAGTGATTCATGCAAAGGCAACCCTGACAAAATATTAAGTGCTGTACATGTTCATACAGTTCAATAATCAAATATTTCTGTTTATATGTTTTAATTAGTCTAAGTAATTTAACAATTTTCTAAAAAAAATTTTGTCTGTTTTGTTTACCTCACAATGTAAAAATTTTACCTCCCCATCATTCCTGATATTTTCTAGCTTGTTATAAATAGCTATAAAACATTCTTTGCTTATTTTAGCAAAAATTGTTTGTATATAATAGCAGTATATTTGAATGTATAGATCTGATCACTACAACAAAATTATGAATTATTAATAATACTTTAAAATTTTACTAAACAGTGGTGTTTTTCTTTCATTGTAACTGGCAGGTAAAAAGCTATCAAAATGTTTTACGGTTGTTTCAAAATTTTACACGTTTGTTTTTACAGTTTTTAGAAAGACATTTTTCATTCCTGTTATAACATCAGTGTGATGCATGGTCCAAGGTGGCTTGCTGCATACAATCATTTTGATTACCTGAGTGATAAAGCAGACAATTAAAATTAGCTTTGCTGGTCATAACAACAGAAACAAGCTAAAAGCTAACCACAACAAATGGCCAGAGACAGGAGACTCTAACAAAGAGTTTTTTTTTTTTTTTTCAAGATAACTGAAAAAGAGAGAGTGTAATTACTGCCATCAGTGATCCTCCACTTGGGTCTGTATGTCCTCACTGGGTGCTTGTCGCTTGGTGCAGGCAGGCGGCTGGATGGATGAGGGAAGTGGAGTGTGTTTACATGGAGTTGCCTCCCTGTGGAGGGGAGAAAGACCACCAGGTCAGACCCCACATGAAGACAAAATGGTGCACAGGGCGTTTCAGCCAGGCCTTAAGCACTGATGTGTGTGACAGTTATGATCAATAGAAAAAAAAAATTTCACAATGTCGTGTACATATTATTGTTTTCTTTCAGAAAAGCAAACATGCTGAATGTCAGACCTATGGAAATGGCTAACTGTATAAATGAATAAAAACCAATAGGTAAGTGAATAAATAAATGAATGAATGAAGATTGTTTTCTACTCTGCACATTCATGTAATTTAATGTGACTGGGTTTTTATAAATGGTAGGCCGTTATCGGCATTAACGTTCTGTGTTAAGGCGAGACTCTTACCACGCGATAAAAAAATATCGCCGTTAAACTATTCTCAAAGTTGAGTTGAGAGCTGCGTCTATTTTACACAAGCTATGGTGACTTTCACCTTGGTATTTTAGCACGGATGTATACCTGACCGGTAAGCCATCTGACAAAAAAGTGCTCTTATGAATCAAATGACTTTAATCAAATCTGACTTTAACAGCAGTTTGGCAGTTTCACTTTAAATCATGTACATTTCATTCATGCCACCGTGACAAACTGGGGTATTAGACGCAAATAAGGAGTAAGGACTGGTGAGAGTGTTATGGAATTTAATAACGCATGCCAAATGGATAGAAAAAAAAAAATCTGCATTTCTCGATGTGTGTGTGTGTGTGTGTGTGTGTGTGTGTGTGCGCGGTCCTTTACTGACTGCTGTGTGTGTCGATCTTGTCGGAAAATATGGTAAAAAGTCCTTGATGGTAATAATTTAAATGTGGTGTTTACTTCAATAATGCCACTAATATACGCATACTCCACGTTTTAATTCCATTTCTGTTTAGTTCAGTTATGACTTTAGTCAGATTAAGGTGATCAAAAATTGCTGTTTTGAGCTTATGTATGTCTACAGTTCAAAATCCATGTTTAACTGAATAAACAGTTAGTACACACAAATACATCATACTGAACATAATTTATTTTCATCATCAATTATCACAGTAGAACAGTTTCTTAAGCAATTTGTGATGCAGTTTGGAAACAGGAGATGAGCCGCTGGTCTAATGCGCCACCTGACTTGAGACACCCGTTCTGAAAGACTTATTATTTGAATAGCACACATATTCTGAATGCCTTCGGTAGGATTCAAATGAGCCATTTTAAATCTAGATGAATCTAGATTAATTTTGAGATTAATCTAGATAAAAAAAAAAATCTTTGCCCACCTACAGTTTATATAGCTGTAAATATATGTGTATGTATATATATATATATATATATATATATATATATATATATATATATATATATATATATATATATATATACAGTTGAAGTCAGAATTATCAGCCCTTTGTTTATTTTTCACCCGTTTTGTTTAACAGAGAGCAGATTTTTTTAAAACATTTATAAACATAATAGTTTTAATAACTTATTTCTAATAACTGATTTATTTTATCTTTGCCATGATGACAATAAATATTTTTTTACTACATTTTTTTCAAGACACTTCTATACAGCTTAAAGTGACATTTAAAGGCTTAGCTAGGGTAATTAGGTTAACTGGGCAGGTTAGGGTAACAAAGGTCTGTTCTGTAGACTATCGGAAAAAAAAATAGCCTAAAGGGGCTAATAATTTTGTCCCTAAAATGGTGTTAAAAAAATTTAAAATGGCTTTTATTCTAGTCTTAAATAAAACAAATAAGACTTTCTCAAGAAAAAATATTATCAGACATACTGTGAAAATTTCTTTGCTCTGTTAGACATCATTTAAAAAGTATTTAAAAAAGAGAAAGAAATTCAAAGGGGGCCTAATAATTCTGACTTCAACTATATATATATATATATATATATATATATATATATATATATATATATATATATATATATATATACAGTTGAAGTCAAAATTATTAGTCCACCTTTAAATTTAGCATTTTTTTATAGAAATTTTCACAATATGTCTGATAATGTTTTTTTCTTCTGGAGAAGTTCTTATTTGTTTTATTTTGGCTAGAATAAAAGCAGTTTTAAATTTTTTTAACAACATTTTTAGGACAAAATTATTAGCCCCTTTAAGGTATTTTTTTTTTGATGGTTTACAGAACAAACCATCTTTATACAACAACTTGCCTAATTACCATAACCTGCCTAGTTAACCAGATAACCTAGTTAAGCCTTTGAATGTCACTTAAGCTGTGTCTTGAAAAAAAACGTCTAGTAAAATATTATTAACTGTCATCATGGCAAAGATAAAAGAAATGAGTTATTAAAACTAATATGTTTAGAAATGTGTTAAAAAAAATCTTCTTTCCCTTAAACAGAAATTGTCACTAATGGCAAAGGAATTTGGTGGACTGTCACAGAACCAGCCTTAAAATAAGTTTACTTTCAAGTTAATTTTATTAAAAAATGTAAAAGTATATTTTAATTATACTTTAAGTCTATTTGACATTAACTATGTACTATGTACTTGTAGAACACATTCATATACTTCTTGAATACCTCTTTATACTGTACTGGCCCACCTTTTTTATTAGGGGTGTTCAGATCGGATAACATAATTGCAAACTGGGCCTGATCATGCGGTTTCAAACTAGATTGGAATCGGACGTTATCAACGGACATAATAAATTTTATAAATTATTATTGTAAACTACCATCTGCAACCGTATCTGATCTTGCAATAACCCAAATATGTCTGCAGCCTGGAGGTATAATAAAGTTAATGACGACAACATTGCCATGGCAAACTGATATGTAGACCACAGCGGAATGAACCTCTAACTTATCTAGCACGTTTTATGCAGCGGATGCCCTTCCAGACTGATAAAAATACCAAAACCGATCTCAACCTGTAGATCTGAGTAGTTCAGTTTGATAGGTCAGTTGATACTTGTGCAGAATCTTTTGACTTGGGTTCAAATCCCGTTGATGACATGTCAATTATAATTATTTCTTTAGATTAATTTTGGTTTATACTGTTCTGCCACACAAATATTAAATCAATAAATTTACACTGACACCAAGTAATAAGAATCTTTATTCAGTATGGGCATGTTTTGTTGCTGTGAAAAAGTGGCGAATCTGCCAATCTGCAAACGTGTACAGTTTGCACATCTGGAAAGGGGCCTCAGTTAACATGGACACCAGTTAAACCGTAACACCGGCTTCATTCAGTTTACTGTTAAGAGTCCTCAAGCAGATGTTTACACTGTGTAGACTTGACATTATGTTCATGATTACAGTGTATGAGTGGATCTCGTAAAAATATTGAACACATTGATACAGTATGTTTGGTGTTTCCGTCTGGTCCGTGTCCTTTATAAACTCTAAACACCGACAACACGTAAAGCAAAACCGTGTTAAGCAGCTCATGTGTTTGCCACAAAACGGGCAAAACAACCCTCAACCGCTGTCCATGTTCGGTCACTATAAACTTTGTTTATGCCATGTGCTCCACAGCGCAAATTTACCATGCTCACCAACAACAATAACAACTTTCCCCTGCGTCACTACTGGTGTGTGCTACATTTTACGTCACTTCTGGTGTGTGGTGCATTCCCTTTCCGTAAGAAATCTGTAATTGTAAATTTGTTTTGGGACTTGTAAAAGTGTTTTGCATTTTGTTAATTTGTTTTCTAAAATGTAAATTTGTTTCGTCCTTGGTAAAATTGTTTTTCCTATATAATTGTATCTGATGATAGGTAAAAATGTTTTTTAAAATGTAAATTTGTCTCGAGCTTTGTAAAAGTGTTTCAAACTTTGTAATGTTGTTTTGCACTTCCCGGCCACCGTACCTTCTTGTTGCAACCCATCTCTGGGAAACCCATCCATACACACTCATTCACTCACATAAACTACGGACAATTTAGCCAACCCAATTCACCTGTACTGCATGTCTTTAGACTGTGGGGGAAACCGGAGCACACGGAGAAAACCCACTCGAACGCAGGGAGAACATGCAGACTCCACACAGAAACGCCAACTGACCCAGCCGAGGCTCGAACCAGCAACCTTTTGCTTTGAGGCAACAGCACTACCTACTGTGCCACTGCGTCGCCTAATAAATTATTTTTTTACTCAATTAATTTTATTAATAATTATATGAACAAATGGTTTCAACTCAGAATTTAGATATTGCATTAAACCGATACAGATACCCACTAACACACACACACACACACACACAGAGTAATGCAAACAGTAATAGACACACACAAACACACACACACACACACACACACACACACACACACACACTCCACTAACAGTTCCTGATGATTCCAGGACTCAAACCTGCAAACTTTGGATCATAAGTAAGAAACTTTTTTTTTGTCTTTGTCATGATGACAATGCATATTGTTTTTCTACTTATTTTGTAAGATTCTTTTTATATTTCCTATATTTTTAATTCATGTTATCGTCTTTTGAAGAATTTAGTTTTTACGTTTTTATGGAATAAAAGCTGTTTTTACTTTTGAAACAAGTTTTTAGATCAATATTTCTAGCTCCATTAACAAGTGAAATACTGTATGGAGTATATTACTGAAAAAAAGTATACTAATAGTACACTTAAATTAACTTTTTCTTCGCAGAGGCATAATTTTTAAAATCACAGATCTAAGATTGAACTTTCGGTAGTAAAGTCTTAATTTCTTTCAATCTTTTAGTCTTGATAAAAATAGTGAACTATATTGTATGTCAAGACAAGCAGGAAAACTGTTTTTGTAAGTACACAGTCAAGTGCCAACTTTACCTTCAGCCTTATCAGCATATCAGTTTTATGTTCCTATCTCTATTCTTTTCACATCAGTGGTAGCTGTCAAATTATGCTGGATTGTTTTATTGGATGTTGGCCTAAGCCTAGTTCAAAAGCACTGGATTAAATACAAGAGACCTTGAAATAAGTCTTCCTTGCATCCTTTGTGCTGACTATTGCAAGTAGCAGCATGACAGCAAAATTTTAATCTGGAAACAATTTTTGAAAACCTATATTTTTTTATTGTCCTACCTTCTGTCCATTTAGGCCATAAACTGGACTGAGTGGACATGTTAACTCTGTTTGCCAGCACATGATATCACAGCACTCAGAACCTCCATTAGAGTCTAATAAATGAGGTTCTAACGAGGCAGACATGTGTGAAATGGATGAGGGAGGGTTAAGGTCATTGGGCTCTCCTCCATCAGCTCCATCAGGAGAGACATGAGATGCAGGAGAAAGCCCTTGTAGCCCATTAGAAAAATTAGAGTGAAAAACTTCTAAAAACACACAGCGCAGTGCAGCCAAATCTCCCTGATGTAAACAAAAGGTGGGTGGCAGCCCCCAGAGCACAGTCCTGACGGCCAGCAGCAGCAGTGATGAATTTGTGGAGTTATCTAATTTTCCACTGTTTTAATTAGAGGCCAGGTTCCATGAGGCCTGACAGCTGGCTTCTTTGTACCAACTCCTGCAAGTCTGACAGAGAAAAATGTCTGTGGTCACTGCCGCCAAGTTTTACGCCTGACCTGAGCCTGAGCAGGAACTGTTCACGTTCATAAACACAGCTTGCCTTTTTCATCTTTCACTTATTGTTTCACTAATAAAAACTCACAGCAAACTCAATATATAAATATTTCTGAAGGTACTTCAATGATGCTTTATCACAAGTTTAGACCAGGACTAGTGGCAGCAGATTTATTATATTATGCAGTATTATATATATATATATATATATATATATATATATATATATATATATATATATATATATATATATATATATATATATATATATATATATATATATAAGAATAAATATAGAAAAATTATGGCCAGCTGGTTATACAAGTTAGAAAGTCCAGTTAATGCACTGTAATGCATTTTGACAGGCGTTTTTAAACCGTGTGCAGTCTTTACTTTTTAAACACAAAACAGCAAACAGTGAGAGTGACAGCAATCATACTTTGTGTTATATTAATAAAGAGATAGCTCACCCAAAATAAATCTTTCACTTGTTCCAAACATATATGATTATATGTCTACACAAATAACATACACAAAAAAAAAAACATAAAAGATTTGCAAAATGCTGGCAGCTGGTAAACGTTATCTTCCATAGTATTTTCTCTTCCTGCTATGTTAGTCAATGACTATCAGCAGGAACCAGTTTCTTCAAAATATTTTTTTTGAGTTAAACAGAAGAAAAAAGTTATAAACATTTAAAACCACATTGTATTCTTTAATCTTTAAAGAGCAAAAATTTATAATTTGATTAATAAATCATGCTATGCAAGATATTTACATTTTGCTTTAAAAAGAGATGGCAAAAGTACACATATCCTTAACTGAAGTAGAAGTACAGATGTTTTAGACAACTCTGGTAAAAGTTAAAGTACTGACTACACTTTTGTGTAACGCTTTTTGTGTTACTTTTCAAGTAAAAGTAATGAGGTATGGCCTGAAATAAATACCAAAGTAAAAAGTATTAATGACTATACCTGATTAAGTTTCATGGGGCTAACACATGCATGATGTGTCTACACAAAATAAACTTCTAATTTCTATTTTGTTTTTGGCAAACATTTTGTTACCAATTTTCAGCAGCAAAGTAGCCACGCAACATCCCTCCATAATATTGTCTAACTACACTGCTCAAAAAGTTGCCCTGTCTATCATTACCTGGATACAAAACATACCTTTATGGCTGTTGAGAACAACAGCTGCCATACTCATTCAAATATTTTAAAACATAATTCTTCTTCCTATTTAGTAAAGTATGTATAACTAATAAATGTCTTAGATTTAACACTTTCTTTTGATGAAATAAAATAACTATGTATTTGACTACAAATGAATGTTTGCAATATGCTAAAGCTGCTTCATTTTTTTCCCTTTCTTCAGCAAGCTCTTGCAGCTCGATTTCACTGTTTGTTTTTCGATTTGTTTGTTTTCAGAGAATTGTATATATTTTATTTAACAAATAAAGTCCTTAATGCAGTTAATACATTTTTGCATCATTCTTATTCCCATGATAAATTCCTGATCCTTTGCATTATATTTTGATTCATGAATCACTCATTATGAATGATTTAATGTTCTATATTTATCTAACAATCTATCTAACAAATTCAAATGAAGACAAGAGTGTATATAATATAAATGTTAAAACTATAAAAAAGTTCTGTGCTAGGAAATATGAACTCTTTGGAAACAAAGAAAATAAACCTCATTGCATAACGTGTTCATAGGTATTTAATTGTACTAACTGTACAAACGTTGACAAAACAGTACATGATCCACTTTTTTCCCATAGTATTAGATTGAAAGATCAGAGAAGTATACAGTACAACATTGTCTGAAGTGAACAAAAGACTAACCACACTTGAATGCTGGATTTGAACAGTAATGCGTCTTGTTTTAGTTGTGATCTGATTGACTAAAATGCATCTTATTACCCAGTATAAACAGGTCAATAAACATGAAATCAGTCAAGTTTAAATCGTGCACTCCCTCTGTCTCATCCACGTTGGCCGTTCTCATGGTAAGCTTAAATAAACAAGCCTACTGTCGGTGATCAGAGGTTGAAAAAGCAGCGCACTACAAAGCACAATAAAAAAATATATTGACTGAATAAAAAAGATGTTCAAATTGACATTCAAAATAACGTTCAATGACAAGAAATATTATCCGCTTGTTAAGTCGTGACATATCGGTGATGTATGGAATACTCTTTCCGTGTAGAAGCCGCTACTCGTTTGAATTAAGGAAATATTTAAAATTGTTTCATTAGGAACTCGAATTAATAGAATGAATACATTTCTCAGACACACACACAGACACTGGTGTGAAAAAATGTTTTCCTTTTTTTAACTATGTATCACACTTTAATGTGTTGTATATATATATATATATATATATATATATATATATATATATATATATATATATATATATATATACATTTTTTTTGATAGATGGTATATATATATATATATATATATATATATATATATATATATATATATATATATATATATATATATATAATCCAAAAACATTTTCCCAAATAAAAGGTAGTCATTTCAAAGATGTCACAAAAAGTAAGTTTGGCAAAAAAAAAAAAAATAATAATATGATTGCAGTGTTAATTGTTATTATTAAATATTTACCTGCCTGCAACTAAATATATTAATGATATGCTGTTGAAATAATGGCATATCCTTGCAAATTACCCTGTCTTTAAGAAATGTTTTTAGAATCAAGCTTGTTTAGTACATTAAAAAAATCATCCGTTCTCTGATATATAATAATTAAGAGTTGATTTGAAACCTGTTTGTTTTTTGTTTTTGTTTTTTTAATCAATTATAAATGCAAATTAAAACTTTGGGAACTGGCATTTCATCAACTTTTTCACAACAATTTTAGTAAACACTTTGAGTAAAACAATAAACAAAGCAAGGGTCAAAAACACGGAAAAGACAGACTAAAATAACACTTTGAACTGCTCAGTTACAGAAAAACAAGACTCAGCATAGATGTGGGTGTGCTGTGTTTATATACCATTTAATTAGTCCTGAACAGCTTTAGCTGTGTGTGTGCAATCAGCAGTGATCTGGAACTGGTGTGTGAGTGCAGGACATGATGGGTGTTGTAGGTGAATGATAGTGTTCAAGCCAAATTCACTGCTGTGAATTCTATATATATATATATATATATATATATATATATATATATATATATATATATATATATATATATATATATGTATTATATATATATATAATATACATATATATAATTATTAGCCCAGCTTTGATTTTTATATTCTCTTTTATATATATATATATATATATATATATATATATATATATATATATATATATATATATATATATATATATATACACAGCAAAATATGGGGACCCAAAACAACTCTATGGGTGTTAATTTCAACACTTTGAAAGTGTCTCATGGGGTCCACTCAAAACAGACTTAAATCAACACTTTCAAAAGGGTTGGCACATTGACACCGAAGTAAGGGTTAATTTTAACTCTGGGCAGAGTTAAAAAATGTAACTATATTTAACACCACCTGGTGTAATATATTGTTATTTTATTCAACTCTCTTGAGTGTAAATATGGTAAAAAGGTCAAATAGACTGTAAATTACAAAATAAAAAACATTTTATTTGAAAACATTCACAACTTCAACAATTCATTCAATTTTTAAAATGCAACAATGTCAAATATGCTTTAAATGTTTTATTAGTAAAGACAGTATCAACAAAATATGATGTCCAAACTTGATGTTTCATCAGAGCAATTTGAAAGTTCAATATAGCGTCACTCATAGTTTTCTTCTGAACGCATAGTTTTCTTCTGAAATTACATTTTAAACAACTTGGCGTGCAAATCTTTCACTTCTGGTGTTTCCTTGGTCCTCCATATCAAACACAGCAGTTTAAATGAAGGTATAAATGCTGTAAACTTGTGTGAAAACAAACTGGAGCTAGGAAATCTCATCAAGCATGTCCTGTGAAAGATGTGCTTCCCAGCCACAGGATGACCTTTTTATCCATGACGATGTACAGTAGTAGCTGCTGATCGCTCGTCTGGTGGTTCCTGATGCACGGATATACTGTAGGGTGATGCTCATCTAAGAACTCTTTAAGACTCCAGCATGACTAAGAAAAATGTTTGAAAACAAATTGCAATCAAATTCTATGATATATTTAAAAGAACATTTAAAGTAAATAAAACATTCAAGAAATCTAAACTCACCTTTTGAAAATCTTCATGATGATCCACAACTTGACTCTCCCAGCTGGTTGAGGTGACAGGATATGGAAAAGTAGAAAAAACACATATATCACTGTTGGATCTCCAAAAACAATCAGGTTAACCACTATGGCTAGAACTGGAAAAACAGGCAGCTGTCTGTCCAGAATCCTCAATTTAACACAATACTTGGAGCAAAATTTAGAGGAGCTTAAAATCTTTTATATCATTTAGTGATGCTGACTTCCCCAAAATATTGGCCACAGTGTAAAAAATATTCATAAACTTACAGTTTTCTCTAAGCGTGTGCGTGTGTGTGTGTGTGTGTGTGCGTGTTTCTTTACCAGATTCAACTTGTTAGGCCCTTTCAGGTCCAGTATTGACGCCACCTTTCCTGGAGTCTAGCAGATGTTTCAGGTCCAAATATAATCTAAAATATTAGGATAAGCAGAAGAGAAAAAGTGCAAAGCAAAGAGCAAAACATTATTTAAGTAACAGTTCACCCACAATACAAAACTTATTACCTTCATGTCATTTGTTATTCTCTAATGCTCTAATACCCTCTCAGCTTATTGTGAAACAAATACAGAACTTTATCAAACATACCTTCATTATTATCACCACATATGACCAAGAAGGTGTGCTTGGTCATTTCACCAACTCTGGAAATACACCATCCGTCTCTAATCAGCCACCGTCACAGGGTCTTGTGTTTTTGTATAGAGAACTGTGGCTGTTAAAACAACAACACATTAGTATCTAACACATATGCATAACCTTCAGATAAAAAAGAGAGATGAACATCACAAAGTATGCCTCACACTTTTTCACATATCTTTTGATTCAGATGTTGATTATTGATAATAAATCTACAAATCAAACCTGTATCATCATTAGGCTGCTCAAATATGAATCAGTTGATTAATTTTACAGACAGGTGGCTTTTTACAACGCACTAATAAAACGGTAATGTTGTGTACAGTACATGCTAAGTTTAGCCTATAGTTTTAAGCACAATATCATGCGGGAGAAAAAGCTTGACTAAGATGTTCCTGACAACAGAAATAGCCTAACTTACTAACGTCAGACATCCCGAGTTGGGAAAAGTAATTTTCGGGGGATACAGAGTTGATTTGCGGGAGGTAGGGGGAGAGATGAGTACCTAAAGAGCAATGAGATGAGTTGCGCGCGACGTACCTAAAGAGCGGTGGGGGTGACTTGCGCGCGACGTACCTGAAGAGCTGGGAGGGATGCGGTGGAGAGGGGCGTGCAAAGTGTTTAATGACCGGGCGGGAGACGCGCGATTTCCGGGAGATTATCATTCATTTGCGGGCATCTACTTGGGCATCTGGGAGTCTCTGTGCATTTGCGGGATAACGTTAACGTTAGTCCCGCAACTTCCGGGAGACTTCTGTAACGTTAAATGTCTGATAAAGTGCAAACGCGGTCATTTAAAGACATTAATGTTAACATTCCGACTTTAATGGTTGTCATCACTTAATATAATTCAAGCGTACGTTATCACACGAGTCTAAGTTATGGACTAACGGTATATGGACGGCCACGAATGAACCAGTTTAAAAGGGCCGCGTGTTTAAAATAACCAATTAACGTAACGTTACACGAATAACAAACAATCATTTGTTTCAGTCAGGAAGCCTTTTACAAGTAAGCATATGTTCATTTACTCACCAGATATGTTTTAGAAACTCTCCTGAGCTTATGGAAACCGTCCTGTGTTGCCGTTAGCATCCGGGCAGAGTAGGCTAACGTTAGGCGGCTCCAGGGATTCCCTCGCTAGTTTGCTTGGAATTAAAGGAGAAGTGTCGATTTTATTTTACAAAAGGGTAACAACGCACAAAATGGCATTGAGCGTGACAGAAATGTGTTGAACATGTACATTTGATGTTTTTATGCACCATGTATGCGTGAGCATATATAAAAACATTCTTGAAAAGAAGTCAATAGTAATGCAGTTAAGCTAGATACACAAACGACCATGAATGAACCGCAGAAGTTTAAAATTGTCACTCCATTCTAAAGTTATTAACTTAACAACATGTTTACAACTGTATTTCCTTAAAGAAAGTCAGTAAAATACCAACATTTAGGTAGTTTGACTCACCAGTTGCTGTTCTAAACCTCAGATGGAAAATGGCGTCTGGAAAATTCTTCAGTGACTGGGGCTGCATGAATTCCCGGATGTTGGAAATAACACCAACAAGTGTTAAAAAGATAACTCCTTGATTTCGCACTGAATAAAATCAATTCTAACTCTTATTATATTCATTTATCAAAATCTAACTCTTTAACGTCAACACTTTACTCTCAAATGCTTCAACACCGAGAATTTAACTCTGATGAATTTGCTGTGTATATATATATATATATATATATATATATATATATATATATTTCCCAAATGATGTTTAACAGAGCAAGGAAATGTTCATAGTATGTCTGATCATTTTTCTTCTGGAGAAAGTCTTATTTGTTTCATTTTGGCTAGAATAAAAGCAAATAAAAAATTTAAAAAACCATATTAAGGTCAAAATTATACAATAACTTGCCTAATTACCCTATCCTGCCTAGTTAACCTAATTAATCTAGTTAAGCCTATAAATTTCACTTTAAGCTTTATAGAAGTGTCTTGAAAAATATCTATTAAAATTCTATTTATTAGTATTCCAGAAAGCTGGGTTAACATACCATCTGCTAAACTTTGAACTCGGTTGATTAACCCAAAACCTGCTTATCATATATCGGTTACAAAACACCTGAGAAGAATTAGTTTTAACTAGTAGGCAACTAAAGAGAGACAGAGTTAGAGGTTTGGTGCTGGCGTACGAGGTGATAAAGCCAATTATAATGAAAAAGCAATACATCTGCATTAATGAAGGAAAGGAATATAACATAAGAAATGAATAAGAAAAAAAGAGATAAAATGAGTTAGCCTTTTACACAAGCTACCCTCCCCTTTTTATTGTAATGAAAAATTTAATTCTTGTTTAACATCATTTTTGAGTATGTTGTATAACCATTCATGCGTTTACTTTTACTGCCATTAATTTCTTAAGGCTATAATAATAAATATTGACTAGTAGCTTACATATGGCTTTATGAATTGTAACCCTTCTGGAGCTAAAAGAACTCAAAATGAAATAAACATTTATTCTCCAAAAAGGTAATATCTGATTACTGGAGCTATGTATCAAATACTGTACAATATTCTGGTCACACTTTATTTTGATAGTCCGTTTGTTGAAATAAAGTTACGTTGCATCTACATGCCAACTAATTCTCATTAGATTTTAATTAGACTGTTAGGCTGAGGTAAGGGTAAGTTGAGGTGCTTGCATAGTATTTTATAGTGAGTTAAATGTGTTGAAGGAGTAGTATCAACAGATATTAAGTAGACAGTCTAATAATACTCAAATGGACCATCAAAATAAAGTGTTACCAATATTTATTGAATTTATTGGACCTTAAACCACACAATCTGTCACAGTTGTAAGTGACCTTTACTTGTTTTTGTTTTCCATGCAGATGTAGTTCGTTCTACATCAACTCACAAGCAGTGTAAGAATTTGTCTGCACTTTTCTATATTTTAATTTTACTATTGTATCATTTATTTGTTTGTTTATTTATTTACTTATTTTTATTTATTTTAGTGCAAATAAATAGCTTCATAAGGTCCATATTCAAAGACAAAGTCACATGAAGATGGACCTTATACTGCTTAAAAATGGAAGCGAAAACACAAGCCATAAAAATTGCAAAAAGTAGAAATAAAAACTAAAAATAATGTAGCATTTCCTCAAGGTAAGAGTTGTATAGCAAGAAAATTGTACATATTGAAAGGTGTGTTTAAATTTATTTTAAAAAGGTAATTCCTTTTATTTCAGGAAATAAAAAAATGAACAGTGCTTCAGTCCAAACTATTTAATCAATTTGGACAAATCATGTCTCTTAGCACTCTTCCATCTCTTTGCTCTGCTTGGGTTCTTGAGGATTCCTCTGGGTTAGGCTAAATTGTGTCTGTAGTAAGGTAAAGTGTCAGTATATAAGGTGAAATGTGTATCCTCTTACAGATGGAGAAGTTGGATCTCTCCATAGTTCCAATGGAACACAATGATCTCCATCAGGTTTTCAGCAAGTCCAAAGCCACCTCTCTGCCTCTGCACCAACCATATGATTGTGCCATCAAGCTTCTCTCAGGCATTTCTCCACCAAAGGGTTGGTTGTATTCGCTTTCTGCTCCAGAGAGAGAGGCCATGGACTGTTAAATTCGAGAGTCTTTAGAAGCTGATTTCATCCATCCCTTTCCTTTTTCTTTGCAAAAATGAGCGATGGTTCTCTAAGTCTTTGTATTGATTACAGAGGTCTTAATGGCATTACTGTTAGGAATAGGTATCCTCTGCCCTTAATGTCTTCTGCCTTTGAGTTATTGAAGGGAGCCAAGGTCTTTACTAAACTAGACCTCCATTATGCCACTTGGTCCGGATACTTGAGGGGTACGAGTGAAAGACACACCTACGGGGCACTTTGAATACTGAGTTCTACCTTTCGGACTGAGTTCTACCTTTCTACCTTTTTGCCCCTGCAGTCTTCCAGGCCCTGGTGAATGATGTGCTGAGAAACATGGTATGATGGTATTTTCATCTTTTCTCCGTCTGAACAGGTACACACTCAGCAAGTCCGTCAGGTGCTACAACAGCTGCTGGAGAACCAGCTTTATGTCAAAGCGGAGAAGTGTGTTCCATAGCTAGTCAGTTTTGCACCTGGGGCATATAGTCTTGATGGAGAGAATCAAGACTGATCCCACTTTGCCAAGTGGCCAGTCTCCGACTCCCGTAAGGCTCTGCAGCGGTTCTTGGGGTTTTCCGATTTCTATAGACGATTCATCCAGAAAATTAGCATGGTCACTGCACTCTTAATGGCTCTCACCTCTTGGTCTGATCGGATCACAAGAACTTAGAATATATCTGTTCAGCCAAGAATTGTGTTCTCGACAGGCTAGCTGGGCACTCGTCTTTCGACGCTTTGACTTTTCCCTCTGGTGTTTCCTATGTTCCAAAAACATTAAAGAGCCCATATTATGGGTTTTTGAAAATTCCCCTCCATGTAGTGTGTAACACAGCTCTAAGTGAAGTGAAGTATCCAGCTAAGGCTTAAATCTGTAAGAATACAGTGTTTAAAACTGTTGATTCATCTATAAAAGAGTCGACTCATAGTGCTTCAAACGAGTCGCCTTGATCACGATTCATTAGGTGTTTCGCCATGACGTACGAACGAAACCAAGTTATTCACGTGCACGCGCAAACCCGGGAGATTTCAAACCTGAGGCCCCGCCCTCTGACGCAGAAACCCAGACACACACACACCCACAAACACACACACACACACACACACAAACATGCCGGTCGATTGAAGTCACACTGCAGATGGATATATTGAGTCTCTACCCAAAGATGAAACCTCAGCATTATAACCAAGCAGTTGGAAACTTCTGGAAGCTACATGCTACAAAGAATACTTCATCTGAGTTTGTTAAAGGAAGGATCAGTAAAGAGTAACTGCTGGACGTCAGGATGGGTTTCTTCCATTTCTCAAGTGTAAGTACGTGCGGTTAAAGTTGTTGCCTCGTTGACTCTGGCTTGCAAATGTATTTAGTTGTGATTTGTTACTTGTAACCGCGTGTACTGTATCAGGTTAACTGGATATTTTATCTTATCGCGTGCAAAGTCACGTTAAAAACGCGACGCGTGCTGTTTGTTTATGGAGCTCCGTGCTAGAGTTCTGCTCCCGCGATTTATTCGGAAATTTATTCCCGCGCCGCAGAAATCTGGCGCGGGGACAGCCGCGGGAATAAATTTCCGAATAAATCGCGGGAGCGGTCGGTAACGGGTTTAATTTGGGACGGGAGCGGGCTGTCTAGCAATATCACGGATATTGCTATGTGAATTAGAAAGAGAGAGTCTGCTTGGTATGAGAGAGCGTATGAGAGAGAGCGAGAGAGAGAGAAAGAGAGAGAGCGAACGAACGAACAAGCTTTGTGCTGTGTGTATGTGTTTATACAGACAGCTTGGCTGTCTGGACTGTATACTGGGTGATTTTTGGTTGTGTTCTCCGCTCTAGCGGGACCGGGCGCGGCGGGCAGAAAACGGAGCGGGTTCTCAGGCTAAAACCTGGCGGGTGCGGGCGGAAGCGGGAGCGTTGTCATCCGGAGGTGTGTGTGTGTTTTTGTGTGTGTGTGTGGTATGGCGAGTACACGACTGTCTCCTTCGTTCGGTTATCCGTGGCACTATCCACTCGCCATAGTGTGGCAGCTAAAATCCACATCTACACTATCGAGCGTGTATGAACTGTGATTACTTTTTAAATTGCTGATTAGCTATTGGCCATTTCCCTCTCTGACTGAAGGCAGTCGACCAATCGCGACAGACTGTCATCGGTCCAATCAGCGCAGATTAGCTCCGCGCTAAGGAGGGGTTTGGGAACAAATGAATCACTGGACGATTCATACAGGAGTCGCTGGGATAATTAGGTAAAAATAAATGCAGATTATAAGACCATGAAAGTGTTTTTTGACCTTGCATGCATATTAGACTGTTGTTGGAGACTATTACAACCAAGATATGACCCTATTTCATGTATAATATGGGCTCTTTAAACCTGATGCACTCTCCCGACTGTTTGATGTTCCAAAAGGAGAAGATGTCCCAGAAGCCATCCTTCCAAGAGGGTAGTGGTGGTGGTTCTCTCCTGGGATGTAAATGCCAGGTGGAGGAGGCCGTGCGAGAGGGGGGAGGGTGGATGTTTGTGCCAGACAAATTAGGGCCTGAAGTCCTCCGGTGGGGTCACGAGTCCAGAGTAGCCTGTCATTCAGGAGTCTGAAGGTCACTGGTCAATATTCAACAGTGATTTTGGTGGCCTTCAGTGGCCCAAGATGTCAGGCAGTTTGTATTGGCCTGTTCTACATGTGCACAGAATAAGACTTCTAATCAGCCACCCATTGGTCTGTTACATCCCTCCCAATCCCCTCTCGCCCTTGGTCACAAGTGGCTCTTGACTTTATATCTGGCCTACCCCCATCAAGAGGTAACACTGTAATCCTAACAGTGGTGAACTGCTTCTCTAAGGCGACCCATTTTATCCCTTTGCCCAAACTCAGGAAATGGAGACTGTTAAACTGGTGGTGGACCACATCTTTTGGATTCATGGCCTTCCGGTGGATGTGGTCTCTGACAGAGGACCCCAATTTGTCTCCCAGTTTTGCAAAGAATTCCTTAGACAGATGGGGGTTTCTACGAGTCTGTCCTCTGGTTTTCACCCCCAGACCAATGAGCAAACTAAATGAGATAATCAGGATCTTGAAAGAAATCTCTGCTGCCTGGTGTCTTCGAATCTGGGTTCCTTGAGCCAACAGTTATCTTGGATTGAGTATGCCCACAACTCCCTGCCGGTAGCCTTTACAGGTATGTCACCTTTCCAATGTTCTGTTGGTTACCAACCCCCCTTTGTTTCCTGCTCAGGAATCCGGTGCCGCAGTCCTGTCTGCCTTGGCCTCTGTCCGACGGTGTCACCACACCTGGAGAAGGGCTAAGGAGGCCTTGGCCCAGGGTTCTAGACGGACCATGATGGCATCCAACCGTCACCAGACTTCTGCTCCCCCTTTCGTTTGTAGACTAGGTTTGGGTGTCTACCACGGTCCCGCCTTCTCACAAGCTGACACCTAGGTTCATTGGGCCATATGGTATCATGAAAGTCTTGAGTCCAGTGGCAGTGCTGCTCAAGCTTTCTTGCACTCTTGGTCGGGTTCCCCCTGTTTTTCATTTATCCAGGGTAAAGCCTGTGTTCAGATTCCCACTAAACCCTGTTGTCTCTTCCCCGGCCCCCCCTCTCCCTTGTCTAGTGGACGGCACTCTGGTCTGTACTGTGAGAGGGGGGTACTGTGACGAATGTGTCTTCATTGTGTTTTCATTGTGTGTTTTGAAGCACGCGGGTTTGTTTTGATAGCTGGCCATGTGCTTTACTGTCAGCATGCTTTTTCCCCACCTTGTTGTTCCATCTGTCCATCAATTAGCGATTCTCACTTTCACCTGTTGCTGCCCGATTTTCTCTTCAATTTAGTTCATTCTCTTCTCTTGTCCTTTGTCAGTCCGTTTTGCTTGTGAGTTCACTTGGGTCCTGATCCTGTTAAGAGTAATCCTGTCTTGTTGTGTCCTGTTTCCCCAGACTCCAAACACCAGTTTGTTTTAGTATTGTTTTTCTTTTGTTTTTTTTTTGTTTTGTTGCTTTCTCCTCTGCATCAGCCAACCTACTCGCTGTGGTTCAGTCAGTCTGCCTCAGTTCATCTATTGCTCCTCCTTCCATGAGGAATAACTCACGCTTTAGCACCTCTTCTTCGAACGCTTCAAACTCAAAGTCCGGGTACACTGCGCTGCTCATTAATGGAACTGCTGCGGATTTTTGGATTTCCTGTTTTGAGCTTTCTGAACAATCATTTTGAAAAGTATTTTTTGATTTTTTGCAAGGAATAAATTTTGTGTTCATCTGCAAAACCAAATCTTAAACAAGTAACCATTAGGTAATTGTCAATCAGTAATGATTGAACTATTTAATACAAATATAAATAACATAATAAAAAGAATATATATCCAAAAAAACATTGTGCAAAATGTATCCTTTTGAAATTTGTGGCATAATGATGACCCTGAAAATTTGACATCATGTACAGACCCTGGTTATTTAGCCTTACAGCGATGAGATGGGGCACGTCACATATTAGCAAGTTAGTGGAAGCAATAATGAGTTTAATAGTTGTAACAAATATATTATGGACAGAAAATTAAGTTGTAACCTGCACATTTATATTATGGACATTTCATATTATAATAGACTCCTTTATTGACTGAAGGAGCTTTAAAGTGGGTGCAATTATGCCCCCAATAACACATGAAAACCCTGAAATAATATTTAAAAAATAATAATAAAAAAAATTGTTGAGTGTGTGTGTGTGTATGTGTAGTGTGAATACATGTATACAAACAACTCTTCAAATATGGAAGGATTTTCCTAGAGAGACAAAGCTGCCACTTCTAATATTATATGTAACCAACAGAAAAAAGTGTGGGGTGCAGAAGGAAAAAAATTATCTGTATGTGAGATTCAAACTCACATCATTTTATTCACCAATAGCCACGTTTCCACTATCGCGCCTAAAGCGAGCGAGCCAGGGCGAGCCAAGACCAGTGGCGTTTCCACTGTCACTTCCGGGGCCTAATCGGGCCAAAGCGGGGCTTTCTTGGGGCCAGGGGCCGGCCTTTTTCGGCCCGCCGAATACCTTGGGCCAAAGAGGGCCAGTCGGGGCTTCGGGGTGGAGTGAAAGGAGAGGCGGGCACAGTTTTCCGATCGCACACGAGTACATGCGCCAAACACATAACAAATAAATAAATAAGAGAAAGAAAACATCTGGAACAAATTAGGCTGGGGTCTTTTTTGCATATGATCGCCCTTATGTTTCTCTTTTAAATGTAGGGCTGTTGCATAAAATGATCTTTCTTTGCTGCATCTTTGAGGTTTCAATAACGCATAATAATCTTTACACCATATTAAAGACACAGCAGACAGTAAAGGTTTTCAAGAGGTTTTGTCAAGTTTAATAAGTGTGTTTTTGCGCGTTTAGATGCCTGTGTGTGTATGTGAGACCGAGGAAAAGAGCGCTCCCTTCACAGCTCTGTTGATGCCGCGAGCGGCTTTTTTCTTTTATTTTTATTGTTTTAATTTATTTTGGAGATAATACACTATATGAATACAACAGAAAGACATTAAACTTTACAAATTTAATGTCCACTTTTGTAGGCTCAAAACAATAGTGTCATATCTAGATAAAATATCCAAAGCTATATTGAAATAATTTAAAGAATTACAAATATCAGATAGGCCTATAATAAAATCACATTAAATAAATAAACCAATATAAAACTAACAAAAGCTATAGCTATACCAATTAGGTACTATATCAAACTGTTTCAAATTTATATTAAACTTTCATTTTTCAAATGCCTCTTTGAAAAAAAGATTTTAGATATTTTCTAAAAAAAAACAATAATAATAAATAAATAAACACCGGAAAAATGTTTTAAATATTATTTATAAATTATTTGGATACAATGAAATTAATCAAATCATGCAAACAGCATTTTCGGGGTGAGTGAAAGCAGAAATAGGCAAACTTTTTTTCTGTCTTCCAGCTGCGCAGCACTTTTTTGACGGGGAAAACTGCAAGTTCAAAATGTGTTCTGTGTCCTCAAACAAGTGTGTATGTTTTTATATAACGTAAAAAAAGGAAACTTTAAATACATAAAGAGCTTTATTAGTGCATAGCTGCTGAGCGCAACGAAATATAGGCTATATTTTATTACGTGCTGCTATGTGCTGAAACACTGAACACTTTCCTTTACTTAAGATATAATAAGCAACATCTTTAAATAAAGGGATTCATCTATTAAGTGTCATAAAGCCTATAGGGGAAAAAATCATGTTTCAGTTCTCTCCGGAGCATTTGGGATGAATGTTGGACAGATTCTGTCTAGAGGATGTTATAAAATACATTTTATATCGAGTTATTAACGGAGAATTTTATATATGTGGTTTTATATTATGGATGTGTGCGCTACCTGCGCTGGGTCCCTCCCTTGGTGGCAAGACAACTGGATTTCGATGCCAATTGTCGGTAGGCGAGTAAATTAATATGATGAATGAAAACACACAGGCATGTGCGTATAGACATGCGTTGTACTGCTGTACAGACACGTGTCATTTGTTTGTTTTGGTTGTCCTAATTTTAATAGTTTCGTGATGATGTGATGGTGTGCTTTATCTGCCTGATTCCCGCTGAAGTGGGCGGTTTGAGTGACGTTCGATTCAGGGGATGTTCTGAGGGCGCTGCGAGCTACTAGCCCCACAGTGGAAACGCAGCATGATTTCGGCCTCACTGCTCAACCTCCCGGGCGATTGGCCCGGCCTGGCCTGATATAAGCCCTGGCTCGCACTGGCCTGATAGTGGAAATGCGGCTAATGTATTCTCTAATGCCACACTATACCACAATGCTATTGGCACGGACTGAAATGTCTGTTTAATGATGATACACAGAAGTTTGTGGCCATGGAACTATAAAAAAACGTATAGAATAGTTTAGTGCAAGGCTTACAGTATGGATGAGAGGGGTCTGGCTGCAGACTAAAAAGCATGCAATGCTTTTTAATGGGCTCACCTAACCCCACCCCTAACTCTACTCCTAACCAGGGCCGGATTAAGAGCACATTGGGCCTTGGGGCTATAGCAAATCCAAGGGCCACCTTTTTTACCTTACAAATGTACATATGTATTGTTGTCGTTATATCTATAAATTTAATGACATAATATGAACTTTAAACAGCCCTGTTTTGAAAATCGTGCTTAAGCAATCCAAAAAAACTGTAACAATTTATCTCTATTTATCACTTTTGTTGAGTTAATTTACAATTAAGCCTTTATCCACAATAAATCTTGAGAGCAAAATAGGTTAACGTTACATTACAGTTTTTTTGGATTGCTTAAGCACGATTTTCAAAACAGGGCCCGTGTTTTCAAAACAGTACACACAATTAGCACAACCACACACCCAATTAGCAAAACACTACAGATCCTTTGCATATTGAAACACTCTTGTAAAAACTATAAACTTCTGTTTAAAAACCACACTTTTTTACCATAAGAAACACACATTTTTACATTTACTATACACTGTTTGCACGAGTTACACACTGCTGTAATAAACCTAAAACACTTTTAGCACTTCTGCTTCACTATGATTAGAGTAGGCTACCATCAACAAAGTACAAATATAAAGTAAATTCACCAAACACTACTCAAGACCAATGCTGCACACCGAAGAAACTCATTTATTCCTCAACATGTCCAACATGTTGGCATGAAGATTTAAAGTACTGTAACATGTCACTTTACGTATTGAACTGTAAGTTGGACATTGTCTCTTCGCCTAGCTGGATCTGGCATGAGAATTATCAACATTGCAATGTTGTCCTTAGCAAGACACCTTGGAAAGAAGTGTCTTGAATGTAGAATCTTGTATTGCTGCTACTTCCATCTGGTCACAGGCCTCCTCCATGGCTTGGATGAGGGGTACCTCAGCTTGGAGACGAAGATCATATTCTTTCCACCACTATGCTGAGAAAAACTCTTCTATAGGGTTTAGGAATTGAGAGTATGGTGGAAGATATAGGACGGTAAAATGTGGATGTTGCTAAAACCAGTTCTGAACCAGAGCAGAACGATGGAAAGACACATTGTCCCAGACAACAATGTATTGCGTATGATCGATTTGATTTGCTGCTGTTATGTTGTGCAGTTGGTCCAAGAATGGTCATGGCAGTGGAGGACCCCATTCTTTGTAATGGCTGCACAGAGTGTTACTGAATATTTCCCCCACGTTGCCCTGGGACATTGACTGTAGCCCTGTGGCCAATGATGTTTCTTCTACTCCATGTTCTCGTCAGGTTGAACACACCATCATCTACGTAAATGAACTCATGCTGGATCTCCTCTTCATCCATTTGTAAAACTACCTGAAGAACAGTGTCAGGCAAATTTGTGTAGTTCAGTGTAGATCTAGTATTACAGTACAGTAAAATATAATGAGACAAAATGCCAGATCACACTGCTAAAGTGAATACATACCTCTGCATAATCATGCCACAGTCTTTTCACCATTTCGAAATTGTGCTCGAAAGGCACTCCATAAATTTCCTTTATTTGAATAGGTTTTTTTTATGGTGTGTGCCAGAGTTGATATTGAGACCTGATGATTTTCATTGAAACTGGCATTTTATAGTGCTTAAACACCTGATTGGTGTGTCTACAAATAATCAAACAAGTGTTTGCACACCTGACGACTGTGTTGATCCAATTGGTTGGACGGTGCAGTAATTTGACAGTCAGTTCTTTGGAATTGCAAGGAAGTGACTTCATGATAGATTTTAGTGTGTAATGTATGTTAAGTGTGTTTAGTGTTTTGCAAATCACTGTGTGTAGAGTTTTGCAACAAGTGTGAGGCTGACAATGTGCTTATAGTAGTGCAAATATGGGCTGATGTTTTGATACTTGTGTGTAAGGTTTTGCTAATAGTGTACTACTTTTAATTTTAGTGTGTAAGCAATCCAAAAAAAACTGTAATGGGTATATATAAGATAGCTCACTCAGTCAGTCCATGTATTCCAAATATTCAATTCAATTCAAAATTTCATTTATTTCAATAGCGCTTTTTACTGTTTTACTGCTTTTTACTGTGTCAAAGCAGCTTCACATAGAAGTTTATAGTGAATTGAAAAAGTGTCAGTCCAGTTTTCAGTGTTAAAGCTGAGTTTAGCTCAATTCAGTGTGGATTAATATTCACTGCTCAGAGTTGAAACACTGAAGAGCAAATCCATCGATGTGCAGCTCCACAGGTCCCAAACCATGCAAGCCAGTGGTGACAGCGGGCAGGAAAAACTTGGCGAATTGGCAAAAGTGAAGAATTAAAAAACCTTGAGAGAAACCAGCCTCAGTTGGGCACGACCATCATTAAGTCAAACAGATTTAACTAGGCGTCTATTAAAAATAGTTTTTTTGACAAATGCAGAAAGAATATTTTGCAAACATCTAATTTTCAGCAAACATCTAATTTAATAGAATTGCAAATTGTTACAAAGACTTTATCAAATAAATTAGCCACATTTTGTGTGTGTGTGTGTGTGTGTGTGTGTGTGTGTGTGTGTGTGTGTGTGTGTGTGTGTGTGTGTGTGTGTGTGTGTGTGTGTGTTTGTGTGTGTGTGTGTGTGTGTGTGTGTGTAAATTATGTAATTTTTATTTTCTGGGTAGTAAACTATCCCTTTAATTATGAACACATGATTATTTTTAAGTTTTAAACTATGATACTGTAACAATGTCTAAAAGTCACATTTAAAAGAATCTAAAGTCAGGGTTGGCAATGCAGAGGCTTGTGACTTTAGTTTTATTAAAATTTTTAAAGTAGCAATCAGAGATAAGCATTCGTGAGCTTCACTTTAGATAGGCTAAATAGAAAACAGCAACAAACCCTCTTGTCGGGTCATTGAGTTGTCCATCTGTTTCTCTGCACACCTCAGCCATTCTCTACTATGGTGGCCGAGAGAGCTTAGAGCGCTGCTACTAAAGGCGTATGCACAATGGAAAAAACAGCAAATTAAGAAAAGATCTTCAGTTTGACAGCTCATGTGCTGCAAATCCTTACAATGCAAACATATAAAAGGTGACACAAATTGTCACAGTGCAAACATATAAAATGCACAGCAAAGGTTGACGACACATGCACATTAAAAAATGTGCAGCATGAATGCTTATTTCTGATCACAACTGTGAAAATTATATATATATACACCTCCAGTCAAAAGTTTGGGGTCAGTAAGATTTGTTTTAATGTTTTAAAATAAGCTTCTCCTGCTCACCAAGACTGCTTTTATTTAATTAAAAATAATAATAAATTGTAAAATTGTGAAATGTTATTGCAATAAAAAAACTGTTCAAAAGAAATTTATCATTTAATTTATTAATTTATTCTGGTGATTTTAAATATTAATTTTCAGCTTCATTACTCCAGTCTGCAGTCCCACAATCCTTCAGAAATCACTCTAATATTAATTATTCATTCATTCATTTTCTTTTTGACTTGAGTCCGTTTATTAATTAAGAGTCACCACAGCAGAATGAACCGCCAACTTATCCAGTACATTTTTTACGCAGCGGATGCCCTTCCAGCAGTATTGTAAATAAAAAGCCCACTGAAGCCTCCATATGTGTTCTGCACCTTATATTGAAATAAAAATGTGATTTGAGTTTAGAGAACATGAGTTACATAAAATAAACTGTTTACCGACCACCAACAAGAAGTTTCCTTAAAATATTGCAATGCACACAACATTATAGGTGGCAAATCTGAGTTCAAAAGAGGAAAGAATTTTAGTGTGCCTCACTGGAGTATCTGTGACCAAGACAAGTCTCTGATGTATCAAAAGCCACGGTATCCAGGGTAATGTCAGCATACCACCAAGAATGATGAACCACATCAACCACATCTTGGATAAACATGTCAATGTCATAGACCACAGAACCATTCTGGTGGACCATGTGCAACCAATAGTTCAAATATTGTATCTAAAGGCGGTGTAGTGTATTAGGATGATAATGCACTAATACACACAAGACTGGTGACAGAGGGATTTGATGAACAAGAAAGGCCCATGGCCTACACAGTCACATGGGGCCTCATGTATCAACGCTGCGTACGCACAAAAACTTTGCGTCCACCAGGTTTCACGCTCAGAATCGTTCACGTTTGGATTTACTAACAATGAAATGAACGTGAGAATGTGGGTTGTTCCACGCCAACTTCATGCCTGGCGTACGCATATTTCTTGTGTGTGTCTGTTTTATTTCCGTTAGCGACTCCTAGAGGCAGTTGTGTTAAATTGCACTCTACAATGTGTCTTTGAGCCGTGCAATGGCAGCTGGATGAGACGGGTTCATGTCTAGCAGGTATATAAGGTTTCCATACCATGCAGTTGACCGGCCAATCATTAAAGCGCAATTTGCAGCGGTCGCCATTTTTGCCAATGTAATCGGAGCAATCTACTGCACACACAGTGCTATAAAGGCACAATCTGAAGATGAATTTGCATGCGTGAATCAGAAACATTTCCATTCAATAAATGTGCAAATAAAATATGATGCACAGACTTATTAATGATTCCTACTTGTCTTCATCATGACAAAGAGTATAGGCAAAATCTGATATGCAGCGGGGGAAAAAAAAAAAGAATGCGTTCATCAGGCGCTGGGTTCGAACCGAGTTCATGCTCTAACGTGTTAAAACATGGTACCATGCAATTTTCAAGCTATGCCACTCGTATGGCGCACATGTGGCGTATCCACACACATGTTAAGGACACTGCAAAATTTTACACATATAAATCACACTATTTCTTTTTTAATCCAATCAGTGCAATATTCAGACTCAACTGTGTTAACCGCATTAGCTAAACTCTCCCACTCTATTTTTTTTTTCTTTTGTTATAAATTCTGAGGACAAACTTGCAAATAACACTGTTTTTCTCCAATCTACCTCCGAAAGCAGCACCTCCAATTCACATTCTGTTAAAAGTTTCTCTGTTTGCCATTGCTTTTTTGTTGGGTTTTTCCAAAGTAGAGTCATTAGCATATTCATATGGGGAGAAGGCAGGGATGGGTTTTGCGCTTGTGCATGTTGCGCTCAGTTTCATGCGTGGAATACTGCATACGCAGTGTTTTATACATCTGAATTTTTTACTGCATACGCACATTTACAGCTTTGTGCGTACACAATGTTTTAGTATGATTTAAACACAAGTCTTCGTACATGAGTTACTCTGGAGTGTTTTGGAGGAAACATTTTCCTCCACCAGGATCACATAGTGACCTGGCCACTATTCTGCAAGAAGAGTGGCTCAAAACCCTCTGGCCACTGTGCAGGACTTGTCTCTGTCATTCCCAAAACAAATTGATGCTGTATCATTCACAAAAGGAGGCTCTATACCACATTTTAGTTTCATTGACCAACCCCTGTATTCATTCATTCATTTTTCTTCAGCTTAGTCCCTTTTTTATCAGCTCTGTATATACATTTTATTCCAGCTAAATAGCAAGACAAATAATGTTACATTTATTGACAGTCATGCTTAACATAATGAGTAATCTAACTTACAATAACAAATCCAATTGTAGGTGTTACTCTAAGATGCAGGTTTAGCTTTATTATCTCGTTTAGGCAAAGTAAAATTGCAGCACAGTGCCATATACAAGCCAGGTTCCATGTACTGTATACATTATCATTTTTTACCATAAAACATACAATACAGTAATTCAATTTTCAGATACATTTCCCTCCATGCTGGCTTATTTAATAACCTAATGGTGAACATAATAATATAATCTCTAATTCTGTTTGTCCTACATATAGGAACTCTGAAATTATGCCCTGCTGGAAACAACTAAAACTGAAATCCAATAGATGATCTTGTGTGCACAAAATAGCCTGGGCTCTCTTCAAGGCATGTCTTTGGTTGTGACAATGGCGGTGGTGACGACATAGAGACAGATGGGATCCAAATACAAGAAGTTTAATAGTTATTAGCAAACAAATCCAAAAACCCAGGCTAAATCGTAGTAAAAAAGCATCCAGGTTCAAAGTAGCAAACAGAGTGTCCACAAAGGCAAACAAGGCAAAAACAGTCTTCCAAAATCAGTATTCAAAAATAACAAGCTCAAAGGTCATAACAAAAGGCAGATCAAACAATGAGAATACGCTTGGTAAGGGAGCAGATACTGGCAATACTTCGCACTGAAGCTGCGTCCCAAATGGCACACTATACACTATGCACTCATGCACTATGTACTTATGCACTTACACACTCAACAGGATAGTATATGTATGTAGTGTTGTCCCAAATGGCACACTAATGTTTTTTTACTAAGCGGAAATTCAAACCGTTTCCCTGATGACGTTCGACGGTTGCCAAATCAGTGAAATAAACAACCGAATTATCAAACAATACCTGTCGTGAGTATTGCCGCATTCACCATCGGTAGGCGCTATAATCACTCTCGTAGGAGAATTTTGCTTTTACCATCCAAAATAAATAAAGTTATTCAACATGTGCGTCCGATAGCTCCTCCCCTTCCGCTACGTAAGCAAACCTGCGGTCGTTGAGTGCGTGAAGTGTCCATCATTACACACTTCATTATACCAGCTGAATGAGTGCATCATCCGGGTAATTAAAGTGCACTTAATTTTTTTTTGAGTTTTCAGTGTGAACACACTACTTACACTATTTATACTACAAAATGGCGTAGAATAGTGCATAAGTATTAGGGACGGCTGTCAAGATCCCGAAGCGCAAGTGTTTCGAAACACTGCACCGAAGCATGATCCGAAGCACCCAAGTCACGTGACTAAAGTGTTTCGAAACACTTGGTCACGTGACTAAAGCGATTCAAAACATTGATCATCTCAGAAGCGTTTCGAGACCTGGCGAATCTCCATTTGGCTGCCAAGGTCAAGAGAAATCTCATTTCATATGGCTTAGTGGACTCTGCATGTGCACGATGTTGCTATTCATTAATTGACGTTTTGGGTTCGAATCCCGACTTCTACAAATACTCCGAAATCATGGTTTTATGAGTTTTTATCATGTTTCTGTATTTGTATAGCCTAAATATGATACAGCTGCAGTTACGCCATCAATTTAGCATCATTTTTGTAACACTGTAAAACAATAATTAATATTTTTACAGTACTGTGATAGTTTGGTTTAGGGTTTGGGTAGACATTAATAAAATACAATAAATGGGAAATTTTATGAATAATATAAATAATTCTTGATAACTTCAGGCCACGGTTTCTGATCTAGCAACAACCCTGTTTTAAGACCAAAACAAGACATATTTATTAACAAATTGTTTATTCGGATATCAGACAAACGTTGAAACAAAACGATTCAAGAGCAAAGCATTACCAACTGGCAGGCCCGTGCAGAGACCTTCCAAAGGGCATGTGCAGGATACATTTTTTGAGGAGCACATTTGTTGTTGCGTGCGTACTGAAGAGCGGTGTTATCGCGCGCGTACTGATCAGCTGTGTTGTCGCGCGTGTACTCAACAGTGGTGTTGTCGTGCGCCTACTGAAGGGCGGGACCGAGGGTGTGTCGCGTCGCGGGAGCACTTTTGATCATTTTGTAAGGGCACTTTCTATCCAAGACTAAAAAGGGCATGTGCACTGCACAGGTTGAGCCCTATGTATGCACGTGCCTGCCAACTGGTATTAAAGCATTTCAAAATAGCTGTTATTGCCTGGCTTCGAACCCACTATCCCCAAACGCTAGTCAGACACCTTAACCACTCCACTTCATTGATTGAAGTTTTCATCTACAAAGTGGGGTTTAATACCTCAATTTGCTCAACTGCTATGTGCTGCAGCTGTTTCAGTGCAATACATAAAAAAATGACCACTAAGTGTCACTGTAGAGTGGGGTTTCGAAACTTTCGAAGCTTCGACACATTTGCTTCGACTGTTTCAGTGTTTCATGAAGCCTCACTTTGCCCACCACTAATAAGAATGCGATTTGGGACGCAGCTTGAGTGTTTGGTGTGGCCAGGTTAATATGGCCACCAATCAGGAAGTAACCAACAAAGAACTGACAGTCAGAGTTCCAGTGAGGGCTCCCTCTGCAGGTTGGATGAGTGGTTGTCAGTTCTGTTTGTTAGCAATGCAACGATTGGCTGATGGCACATCAGTTTAATGACATAATCTAATTAATATTCAATTATCCATGAATTTTAAAAAAATAATAGGAAACAGTTTGTTAAATATGATAAGCAACAACTTTTCAACTTAGTTGTGGGCTGCAGGCTTTACACTTTCATGTGTCAAAAGTATTTAGCAAATTATTTAGTTGTACAGTTAGAACGAATTTACTTTATTAAATATTTATAGTAGCTGGTTTCCTAATCGGTGAAATGAATAACTTATGTTTAAATTAATTTTACATCACAAAAGCATTTTGATGTTGGTAGTGGTGTCTACAAATTTTGTGGAGCATCAAATAATTGTCATATTAGCTGTCATAACATGTTCATAACTGCATAAATGTATTATTTCTTTTTTTAAAATAAGCTGACTATTGTGCATATCTGTTATGCAAATTGTACAAAAGCAATTGTATGCGTCATTTGGTCATCAGCATTTGGTACATACTTTCAGTATTATCTTTGCTTGCACTGACCCAATCTAATCCTGTTGATACGAAATGAGCCTGCTCCCAAGCAAGTTTGAGCTACCAGAACTGTTGCTATGACAATATCTCTCAGATGAGCTTTGAAGAACAAAATGATCCTGGATCATGTCAAATCGTCAATAACCAATCCAGCTAACTGAGTAATCCACGTACGAAGAACAGACCCCAGGTTATTGTCTTTATAGGAATGATGATGGTAACAGGAACTGATAAGGTAAACAAAGACAAGGAACCAGAAAGACACAACACTAGGAACAGAGATGGGGAAACACTAGAGATCGCAGGAGATAAGGAAGGTGAGTAATAAAGTTTTAGAATTTTAACACTGGCCATGTATAGAAAGTTCAGTTCTTGCTGTATCTTTTGACAATGCCAGATACTGAGTGATCAAACTGAGGGGACTTTATAGTGCAAGGGTGATGACTGTGATGTTCATGTGAGTAACATAATTTAAATTTGGGTGACATAATCTAGGTAATTAAATGGGTGGAGAACCTGATCTGACTATGACAGTAAGATTAGAACCTTCAACTCCCCTGCTTTGTTTAAATGCAAACAGCAAAGTATAAGCTCTATTGTTTAACTGCAGTAAAATAACTTCAGTGAAGCTTGAAAAAAATAATAAATAAGGAGCAGATGACTCAAGGACTTATGATTAAAGGTCTGAGTATCTAAGGATCCTACTGCTGGCCTGTGAGCACAAACACCTAGTGTATTAGGTAGGAATGTTTTGATCTGCTGCTACCAGGAGCTATTCAGCCAACATGGCACAAGCCTTTTTGATATACCGGCAGTATCACAGGCCCCCAGTTTTATCTTTCAGGCCTTACAAAATTGTCATCAGGCTGAAGTCCAGCCAATTATAGATGCAAAAGGCCAAGTGTTCATGCGTTGGGCGTGTTGCATCCCAGGTGGTACCGTAAAATTTGTTGCTTCAACTTGGTCAGTGCAATATTTAGCTAACACAGTACTGTTGGAACCTCCAATTTCTGGTCTCCCTGCAGGTTTCCTGGCCTCTCCTATGCTTTCTAAGGGTGGATGGTGGTACTATCTATGTGCCTATAGTCAACATGGGCATTATAGATGTGGTATTGTATGCCAGAACTATTGTGGGCTTTGTGAGTACGGTTGATGTGGGTAACTTACCCCCAGAGATCGCAGAGGTAAACATGGTTACAGATAGGGTAAATGCACAGGCTTTTCCCTCAGTGCAGGAGCTACTTAGACCTTTGAATATTGCCTGAAATACAATGCTGTATAAGTGTTTCCCAGTATTTTCCAATCACAATGGTGATTTGGGTTGTACAAACCTGATTTCTCACGATATACCCTTGCTGGATGATATCCCTGTCAGGGTCATCCATCCGTTTGAGTATGAGGTGGTAAAGGCACATATCAACCACCTGTTAGAGACCCAGGTGACTAGAGAAAGTTTAAGTCCTTACGCTTCACCCTTTGTCCTAGTTAAGAAAAAGGATGGTGGTCTGTGGATGTGTGTAGACTATCGCTGTTTGAATGCAAAGATCAGAAAGCATGCATTCCCTTTACCATGTATTGAAGAAACTTTGAACTCACTGACTGGGGCCTGTTGGTTTTCCGCTATGGACCTAGCCAGTGTGTATGATCAGGTGCCAGTAACTGAGGCCCTGTTTACACTAGTGCATCTTAAATTTAAAACGGCGTTTTAGAATAAAAATGATCCGCATTCACACTAGCGTTTCACCCAGCATTTCCTAACAGCTCTCTGTCTACACCAAAACGCTGAAAATGCACATCATGTGACCACAAACACACTCTCTGGCAGCGCTGCAGCATATTTACCCAGATGAGACCTGTGCAACGGGTGTTCATCAAGGATCTCCCGCTGGATCTAATCTCACTATATTTGTTAAACGTGATACTTAATTCATCTTTTTGTCTATATCTAACGACATATTCCCCAACTTTGGTCTTTTGAATCTATTACTTGTTCTCAGGTAACGTGTTTTGGCTGAGTGCAAAGATAAGTTAATAAGCACGTTCATTTTGTATATTAACTGATTGCTTGCCTTTATTTACTATAATGTAGTGTCTGTTTCATATCAAACTTGCGAAGTCTGAACTTACAAGGAGAGGATGCCTGAACTGTGTGTGTATGCTATTTAATATTGAGGAAAAAGCCCCAATCAGACAGGCGAATGTTGGCAGCCCCGCTTCCGTTTTTTTTAGGTGTCTCCGTTTTCCCCCATCCACACTGAGACGGAGCAGCAGCGTTTTAGAATGAAAGTGGCCTCTTCAGCGTTTCCAAAACGCTCTGTTTTCGGCACTCAAAAACTCTGGCGTAGTGTGGACGGATGGCGTAACCGTAGCAAAACTTAAGCATTTTCAAACTAAAACGCATTAGTGTAAACGGGGCCTGAGAAGGACAAGCCCAAGACCCCTTGGTCTCTGTACCCCTTTTGGTCTTTTTGAATGGAATAGGATGGCATTTGGGCTGTAAAATGCCCCAAGCACCTTCAAACAATTGATGGAACAGTTGTTTGGGGATCAACAGTGCCAATCACTCCTCTTGTATTTGGATGATTGTGTAGAGGTAAGTATGATCGAACACCCAATAAAGGGGGAGAGCATGCTCAGAGCCCGGCGGCTAATCAGCAGGCCAATCAGAAATAATAAGCAACACCTGTTTATTCTAGTGATTGGGCCGGAGAGACACCCGTCTTAAGGAGAACGGGAGGGACAGTCGAGAGAGAGAGCTGAGCGACAAGCAGCAACCCTTGATGCTGAGCGCAACACAGCACATTATCAAAAAACATTAATAAAACGTTGTCGCTTACCTAAATGCCACTAAGATGACCACTCCGTCAACCAGTCCATTTGCGGAAGTGATCTAGGCGCTCGCGGTCCTCCACCGTGAACAGCTCCAGGAGATCCTGGACATCCGGGCCGAGCAGGAGGAGCGGTTCAAAGTCCTGGTGGAGGCCCAGCGCGAGGACCGCGAGCTTGCCGGAGCATGCTGAAGCAGGGGATCCAGCCCGCAGCAACATCAGCCACCTACCCTCCCATCACACTACACAAAATGGGGCCGCTTGATGACCCGGAAGCCTTCTTGGACTTGTTCGAGAAGATGGCAGGAGCGTGTGGGTGGCCACGGTCCGATTGGCCCGAGGATCGGCCGAGGATCTCCTGAATTATGCAGAGGATCTCCTGAATTATGCGCACCTGAAACGAGCCATACTTCATACTTCAGGCCCTTCATATTCACCCAGCAGCTCTGTGACGCCTGCCGCAGATGGCTGGTGCAGGATGACCGGACCATCGATCAGATCGTCGACGCTGTGGTACTGGAACAGTTCATCGCCCGCCTTCCCTCCCGAACATTGGAGTGGGTCCAGTGCCACCGACCAGAAGATCTGGAAACGGCCATCCAGCTGGCGGAGGATCACCTGGTAGCGAGGTGCAGGGTCGGCGAAGTAACCTCTCTCTCTCTCTCCCCCTGTCCCTCCTCTTTCTCTCTCTCCTCCTCTCCCCAGGCCCAGATCGAGGGGACCGCCCATCCCGACTCCCAGGAGGCGGATCCCAGGCCCGGAGCCCCAGCGCAGCACGCATCGCTGGGGCACCTATCGGGACAGAGACGGGGAGGCACGTGCCATGGGCGGGCCTACAACAATGACGGGTCTCTCTCCGGCATGTTGGCATTGCGGGGGGGCGGATCATGCACCAGAGAACTGCTCCGTGATGGAGGTGGGTGTATTGGTCCGCCTGCCCGATGTGCCAGCAGTCGCCCCCCCGCAATGCCAACTAGATTATTGGGAGTTTTATGTGCGGGTGTTTCTTGGAAGAAGAAATCGCCGGATAGGGGGCGTGTCGCTCAGCTGGGGGAATCGCAGGCGGTGACATCGTGCGCTGACTCAGGGGAAGGGCTGGGAATTTCCCAGTATAAAGTCTTTCCCCTGGAGCGGTCGGGTGATGATACACTAAAACATGCACTCGAAAGAGTGCAGGTTATTGACCGGAAAATCCTCCAGCCTGATCGACCCCATCCCCATATTCCAATTGGCAACCTAGCTTTCCCATGTGGTCTCCCATCCAGGTACTGACCGGGCACAGCCCTGCTTAGCTTCAGTGGGCGACCATGTGAGAGTTGCAGAGTGCTAGCTGCCAGTCAGGGAGGCTTGGGGGCAGCCCTCTCACAGGAACAACAGGACAAGGTGTGCCCTATAGTTTATGGCAGCCACACAGTGGCGTAGCGGACGGGCCCGCAGAGCATGCACCGCGGGGGGGCCCCGTGTGATTAGGGGGCCCGCGTCGTCGCAATTTTCAAAAATTGAAAATCCAGCAACCGCAATAATCAAACTGTTGCGAACAACTGTGGTCTGAACCAAAGTTCACAAGTCTGTTTTCTCTGAACACCTCTCAAGCGGTGGACTACTTCATTCTGACTGCTTGCCACCGAACCGCGTCATATCATAGCTCAAAGTTGACTTGTTTTGATCTCTCCTTGACGCTCACACACCGGAGAAGACGCGCCGCGCTGTTTCTTGCTGCCGGTTCTCATTGAAAATGAATGACTTCTGGCTACTTTGACGCTCTCGCCGCTTTCGGTTTGTGATCGATCTTCAGTTTGTGAAGGCTTCCCCGCGTTGTCGCTCCACCCCGCCTGCCTTCCCCGCTCCTTAATTTGTTTTCGCTCCTTAACTTGTGATCGCGTCACCAATCAGGGGGCCCCGTCAGTGATCCCTGCAGGGGGGCCTCCACATTTTGCGCTACGCCACTGCAGCCGCAGTCTTAGGCCCACTGAGTGCAATCCATCTAACTATAGTTCAATGAAACTGGAGTTTTTGTCACTTAACTTGGCCATGACTGAAAAGTTCATGGAGTATTTTCTTGGCCTAAAATGTAGTTTCTTGGCCTAAAATTTACTGATAACAACCCCCTTAGCTACCTGAATTTTGCTAGGTGCAATAGAGCATCATTGGGCAGCTCAGTTGTCCGCATTTGACTTAAAGTATAGATCGGGTAGGAGCATTCGTAATGCAGACACTTTGTCCCAGCAGTTCTGAAAGCAAAAGGGGGTCCAACTCGGTACTAAGCACCTAGTGTCCCTAATAAAGTGGCTGGTGAGTGTATATATCAAATGTATTTTATCTCAAACATGCATTAAACATGATTAAACACAAGTTTTGTAACTTTAATTTAGAAAATTAAAAAAAAGGAAAAACTAGATATTTTAGATATATTCTATATATATTTTTAAATATGTACCCATTAGGAAGACACACTGTTTATGTGATTTAAAAGTTGAATGTTCAGGGTTAAAGGTAAAATTAAATAAATTGAATTAAACTAAAGTTAATAATTAAAAAAATATCACATCAATATGATGAATAATATAAATAGCCTATCTTTTCTTAAAGCTTTTTTTTCTTAGATAAAAAAAACATTGCAGATGCTTAACCAACTTCAGCAACAGCAACAGATTCCTGTGCAAAGCAGCTTGCTCAAACTCATGACCCCACCACTGCAATTAATACCTGTCTCAGCCTTCACCTTAAATTGCCCTTCCTGTCCAGCTGCCTCAGGAACTTGTGTTTCCCATGCAATATAATGGCTGGACGCTGTCTTAGGGTTCAAAATCATTTCTATTGTTCCTAAAACTAAAAGGTAGCTGTCTATTAGAATTGACTTACCACTTAAAGAAACTGGTTTTGATCATATAACATCAAGTCTAAGTACCTTCAAAGGAATTCAATTTTAAAAAGGTTTTACAGATATACAATGAGTTATATATTTTGTGGTACAGAAGAAGCTTGTACCCAGCCCACTAAGTAATTTAGCATTTAATATACACCCTAACATAGACGTCTTGGCTGAAACAAGGCTAAATTTAGTCTAGTTTAGTGAAAATCTTATAGACATCTAAGAATAGGTCAAAACTAGACAAGTCATCAAATACACCTAAATCAATTAACCAAAAAGTTAATTTGTAACTTATGCAAAAATAATTATTTTTTTTTTTTACCTCTGAATTAAACACAGTCTAAGATTGTTTAGCTGGCTCTCATTTATGATTACATTAGCCTTAATGTTTAAAGAAAAAAGTAAAAAAGCTTTTCTGATTATAATGACAATAAAGGTCATTTACTTGCATCTGCCACAAAAAAATCAGGAGAGCACACAACTATAATGTGCAATTAAGAAAGTTTATTGAACACTGGTAAAGTCATAGAGTCTTTGCTTATCTGACTTGGCAGTCTTGGAGCAAGAGAGATGACGGAGAAACGAAGCAGATAGAGTTTGCAAAGAGGAATGACCAGGAACAGGAAAGGTCTGGTGAGTGCTGTAGTGAGTATCTCTTAAGGATGGATGCTAATAAAGGGGGAATAAGAAGTGAGCATGATCTAGGTTACTGAGAATCAATGGAGGGTGCGGTTGGTCATAGGTCCATGATAGCAACTACAGCTTTAATGTTGAAAATAAAAAAAATAAATAATATGAAATATGCCTTTAACATGACAATTTTAATAGAATTTTAAATACAATCATAGCTGTATTTAGGGCACAAAAATCGGTCTTAGGGTTGGTAAAAAATTGTTATATTAACGACTTCAAATAAAATGTATATATATTGTTTCATGCAGCAATATGCAAATATTTTTCCATAACAAAAATTCATTAAAAACAATTGGTGTATGAATGATAAATGACAACTTCTACTTCCACTGTAAATATTTAACTACTAAACCAAGTAAAAACTTGCTTTTAAAGAGATCTGGGGCCTCATGTACGAAGACCTGCATTGAATTCATACTTAAACATTGCATACGCACAAATGTAAATGTGCGTACGCAGTAAAAATTCAGATGTATGAAACACTGTGTATGCGGAATCCCACGCATATTTATTTTGTACATCCAAATTAACGTGAAACTAAGCGTATATAATATATATATATATATATATATATATATATATATATATATATATATATATATATGTGTGTGTGTGTGTGTGTGTGTGTGTGTGTGTGTGTGTGTGTGTGTGCATATGTATATGGGCAGTGGCTCAGCTGACTGTTTGAATGAGCTGATAGTAGATGAATAAGCCCAGAATTGTAATACAGGAACAAATTAATGATTATGCACTGAAAAGCTAATATGCAGGCATCTTGCAGCAGTAGAGAAAGAATAGTAAAGGAAGAATAGCAGAGTGATGATGTATTAGTGGAGTGATGATGTATTGCAAATGGGCAACTTGAGTCGATCTTGAGTGCATTATGAAAGAGCATTTTGCATTATGTAATTGAAAGCCATGCAAAGAGAGTGTTACAAGCAGAAAGGAGGTTGGGCAATCAAGAAATTTATGCAACTATCAAGCATAAAAGCTGGGCGACAACCAACGTGAAAACGTTCAGCAGGCAAAGGCAAGATTTTAGGAATGCTTCTCTGTGTTTGAGGAACTGGTAGTTTTCTGAGATAAACTCACTAACCTGATTTTTTTGAAAATGTATTATTTCACACTCATTGGAATATTGGTTGGAATATTTGATCTACTAATTCAACAATCCTGACTAAAATGGTCTAATTCGCTCTCTCAGCAATAAACACCTTACATTCATTGATGTAAAATACTCACAACAGTCCAAATACTGAAGAGCAAAATCATTAATGCACAGCTCCACAAGTCCCAAACCATGCAAGCCAGTGGCGAGTGGCAAGGGATAAAAATTCACTAATTGACAAAAGTAAAGGAAAAAACCTTGAGAGAACCAGGCTTAGTCGACCATTTCTCCTCTGGCCAAACTTCTTGTTCAGAGCTGCAGTCTAGGTTCTAGAGGCTGGAGAATGCTGGATGCCCATCTTTAGCTGCAGGTGTGAGAAATGCAAAGACTTGATTGTCACTGGGTCTCATGCACTCCACTAATACATGATTGCCACAGAATCTGCTCAGGATACGGCCTGGTCCAGGATTATGGATACCTTGGCATCATCTTTTCACAGGTCTTGGAACACATCAATGGTGCTGCATCTTTAGAGGCCTCGGGATGAGTATCCCAAACTGGATATAGAGAATAAAGGAAACAATTAGCATAGCTGCTGTTCATATTGTATTTAAACAAGAAATATTAAATATCAACTAAGTACTGTAAATTAAAATAGTAGTTATATAAACAAAAATAAAAAACAAGCATGTAAAGCATATAAGTATTTCTAACAAAGTAAGCAAATGTCTTTGATTTATACTATAGCAAGGGACACTTTTTGTCACAGTAGATGCATGGTAAATATAAATTTTGGTTGCAATTTGTAAACATTATGAACAGTGCTTTACTAGCCCACTGTTTTCATGAGATTTTTTTTTAATGACTGATTTCTTCTGCATTGTACTTTGAAGTTCAATGCTGTAATTTGTAACAAAAGAAGATGAGGTGGCATGATCCAGCACTGCTCCAGAGGCACCAGCAGCTGCACAGGTACAGGCACAGAGTGCTGCACTAAGGACTGCCCATTTGCCAGCTTTGCAGGTACAGAGAGGGTTTTATTCCTTACCTTTTGTAAATGTTTCTGCAGAATACATGTCAGTGTTTTTTATGTAAACCGTTTAATAATGTAAATATTTGAATGTGTAAGTATACTTTTGAGTTATTGTATATATATATATATATATATATATATATATATATATATATATATGTGTGTGTGTGTGTGTGTGTGTGTGTGTGTGTGTGTGTGTGTGTGTGTGTGTATGTATATATTAGAGCTGTCAAAATTAGTGCTTTAACGCATGCGATTAATTTGAAATAATTAACTCGTTAAAAAAATTAACCCAATTAACGCAGTTGCAAGTTTTTTTTTTTTTTTTACTTCCTGTTGTAGTGGACGTGTGTTCAACATGCAAAGAAATATGGATAAGATCAAGGAAGCACTTATTGAAGGCAGGTTTCAGTTAAAATAGTGCTGTCAAAATTAGTGCGTTAACGCATGCGATTAATTTGAAATAATTACAGCGTAAAAAAAAATGAACACAATTAACGCAGTTGCAAGTTTTTGCTTTTTACTTCCTGTTGTGGTGGACATGTGTTCAACATGCAAATAAATATGAATAAGATCAAGGAAGCACTTTTTGAAGGCAGGTTTCAGTTTAAAACAATTAGCCCCTTTCACACAGTGAAACCGGTAAATATATGGAAAATTTCTTTTAAAATGACTTTACCGGTAAGTTCAAAAAAGTGCTTTTCACACAGGCGAGGACGTTACAGAATTTTTCCGGAAAAGAGCATTCACACATACATCCCAAAATAAATTTTAACATCATTAACCAGAAATGACCTCAAAACGACTGGACTTGTATTTGTAAACATTTGACTAAATTAAAAACTCTGTGGATGGATCAGTATTGTGAACAACTCTGATATAAACACATAGAGAAACACTTTCACATGTTGAGATGTACATGAAATGTGTGTGTGCTGGCGCTCACGGGCTGTTTCACGGGCACACGCAAAGCTTGAAGGAAAACAAACAACGGCTTATCATAAGCATCTTATCGATAATTATTTACACAGTTGGCATTAAGAGGAACATATACACGTTATCTGACTAACATCCAGCAGCTAAATATGTCTAGTAAAATATTCAAGGGCTTTTATTCTCATAAACCGCGTGGACGTGAATGCTTTTGACTGTTCTGATTGGCTAAAGCAGGCATCTCACTCTTTCCGGCAATCTTCCTTCTGCATTCACACAGCGCAGCATTCTGACAAATTACCGGTAATCTCACAACTTCTCTTTTCGAAAAATAGCCAGAACAAATTTACCGGTATTTTCATAAAGGGCCTGTTCACACATACACATCTTTCTGGAAAATTGCTGGTAAATTTCCAGAAAGGTCTGTATGTGGGAAAGGGGCTAATGTCACATCACCAGGCTCTCCAGAGTTTCATGCAATTTAACTTTTGTTTTGATGTAATTTGATACCGCATGGCGAACGGAAAGAAAAGCCTCCGCATTTCATGACTCAGTGTTCCTTTGAGGTAATTAAATTGCTGCTTACACGGTAGACTCTTAATAAGAGTGTTATCTTAATCCATATTAAAATCGGAGAATTGATGTCTCCTGTAAATGTACTCAGAAAGTCTCTGGTGAAGTCTCTGCCTTTCAGCATGAGTCGTTCAATGTTTCATTAAGTTTAACGTGTTTCCTCATTAAACGCAACGAAAGCGTATGCTTCGCGTTATTGTGTCAGAATCCTTGTGAAATGCAGCCATACTTAAGAACGCAAATAACATTTAATAAACGCGATCATGCGTGTTCAATCTGAAGGGAGTCGCTCCAGCACGTTGTGTGTGTGTTTGTCTGTGTGTGTCTGTGTCAGGCCAGTTGAGGGGTGTCAGGGGTTGAGTGAGCGACATAGCGGTGGGGGTGAGTTGTGCGCAACATAACTAAAGAGCTAGGAGGCATGCGGTGGAGAGTGCATTTGCGGGATGCCCCTAGTCTTAGCAACTGGATGAATGTAAAGGACTGAGCAAAATTGGTTCTACTTTATAATTAATGTTCTCAACTCACAGCAATAATACTTTACAATGAGTGCAACTGTTTGCATTTAATACTTAATTTTTATTATTATAACTTTCCATTTTCCATATCTGCAATGCCTGTATTTTGGCATTTTTTTGCAGTCCACTTAGAGTCCAACTTGGAAATCCTTTTTTTCTTTATTGGCATTGATTGTTTTGAAATTCAAATGGCATTAAAATGCCTGTGTTTTAATTTCTGTAATAAATATGGCTTTCAGGCCAGGATCTTGATGGTTTATTGTGGATTTGTTGTTTACATGAAGAAATGTTTAAATATATATGTTTAATTTACATTTGTTTGTGTTTTTTGTTCCTGTTCATGTTCCTGTTTGCTTAGGGAAGCTTTTTGGCCAGCAGCGGCCCTGCCTATTCTATTAGATATTAATGTTGCTTTTGATACTATTAGTCATTTAGTATTATTTTAACAACTGGCTTGTATAGGAGTAGCTGATAATGTGCTTTGCTGGTTCTCATCTTATTTAAATGACATTAAAAATTGTTTGTGCAGTTAAAGAATAAATGGACTTATCATTTTCCAATTATTTAGGGTGTTCCACAAGGGTTAGTGTTGGGTCCACTTTTATTAATCATTTCTATTTTATTTCTAGGTCACATATTTTGTTCTTTCATCAAAATACTGTGACCGCACTCTGAGATGAGATGGTGGACTCCAATCCTGCATCTGAAGATCAACTGCAGGAGCTGCAATGATGACACCGTTATTACATGATTGGCTGGATTCACAACATGACCACAACCATATATGCAAGGAGTCCAACTCCTTTTTTATAGCCATCTTTTTAATTTGTGGTGTCAGTCAGATTGCTTGCTTCAAGTTACTTTTCAGACTGTAAATTTCCAAATCTGCCATGTGTTTTGACCTATGTACAGGCACCTTTCTTAGTGTTTAGAATCTTGGATTGACATGCTCTTTGGATGTGACTAATTATATTGCATTCCTGCAGTTTTCTGTTTTAAAATTGCACTGATTTAATATTTATTAGATATGTAACACAGTTCAATTCTTTAAATTTTTTATTTTTTGTTTTACTGACTGAAATCACTGCCACCAGAGCTGAATTCCTTAAATGGCCAAGTCCACCAGAGCTGAAATCCTTAAATGACCAAGGCCACCAGATCTTCCTTCATTTCCTGAATGGCCAGGGGTGCCAAATCCTCCCCACCATATAACAATATAGCATTTCCATTCTCCTCCTCATGGAACGAGGGTTACTTTAGTAACCAGAGTGTTCCCCTTCGGATGGGGAACTTCAATGCTATTATTGGATTTAATCCACGAATGAGGAAATATCTAGAAAACGCCATAATGACTGCACCTTACCTTCGCCTCCGATGAGAGGATAGCGTGAGCGCCCCTGCATCATAGAGAAGCGCGGTCTTCCAACGTGATCCCTGGCCCTTACTTATCCCACTTCAAAGAAGATCTACTATTTAGATATATTTTTCAAGAGCCACGAGCATCTAGATAATTCTAGGAATTTAAATACGACAGTACGTTGGGAAAGCGTCCACTGCTGAGTCAGTGCTGGGGGCCTCGGAGGAGTCTGCAGGGATCACCTAAGCAGGGAACTTTACTGACAGAGTAAATTAGTGCACGTATATCTGTGTTAGGGAAGTTCAATGCAAGCACGTTTGCAAGGCGCAGCAAGCACGTTTCAACACCTTAACTGAGTTGTTTCCTCAATCACCAAGGGTTACCTAATACCCTTGAGGAAATTGGCTCAACTCTCAGATGTAAAACCTTGCAAATGTATTAGGTGTAACCCAGCCTGCAGCTCTACATATGTCTGATAGAGAGAGAAAGTGAGATTAAGCCGGCCCAAATTCCAGGCACAAGACACTGACCGAAAAATGCCTCCAGGTCCCCGACCCTCTTAATCGATGTCAACGCAACCAGCAGAGCTGTCTTCAGGGACAGAAATCTTAAAGATACTGAGTCAAATGGGTCGAAGGGATCTGATGCAGGCTGGTGAGAACGAGGGCGAGATCCCAAGAGGGATAATTCGCCTAGCACCTGTGAGGAACTGGATGATGAGGTTATGCCTTCCCATGGTGCTGCCAGCCACCGCGTCATGAGAGCGGAGATGGCAGCCACACAACCTTAAGTGTGAAGTGCTCTCCAACTTCTCTTGGAGGAAGAAAGTGCAACGCTGATATCGCAATGTCGGGGGCCTTTTTTGCGAGACACGCATCATTCAGTGAATAGACTCCACTTCGGGGCATAGGCACGCTCAAGGAGGGGGCTCTAGCCTGAGTCGGTAGGTTATCTAAGTCTTCCTCGCATCTAAGGACTACATGTGGAAGTTCCAAAGATCAGGGCGAGGGTGCCAGATGGTGCCCTGTCCCTGAGAGAGTAGGTTCTCACACAAAGGCATCTGCCAGGGGAGGGCTGCTGCGAGGAGGGAGAGCTCTGACATCCAGGTCCAATTGGGCCAGAGGGGCACAACTAGCAAAACCGCATGCCATGCGCATCTGGGAACTCGATTGTAAAACCATTGCTGAAGTGGTCTCATATTGAGTAATCCGAGCGGCGTAACAGCGGCTGCGGATGCCATATGCCCCAGGAGCTTCTGATATAATTTCAATGGGACCACTATTTTGCTGTCGAACTCTCTCAGACAGTTCAGCATAAGCTGAGTGCACTCTCCAGAGAGGCACGTTGTCATGTTGACTTAGTTCAGCTCCAGCCCGAGAGATCCTCTGCATGGGGGCAAGTTTGCTCTTTTCTCGGTTGACCTAAAGCCCCAACAGGTGAAGGTGCTGGAGCACCTTGACTCTCTGCATAATCAATTGCTCCCGAGAGTGGGCTAAAATCAGCCAGTTGTCGAGATAATTGTGTATGTGGATGCCCGCGAGCCAAAAGAGCGCAAAGGCACCCTCCGCAAGCTTGGTGAAGACCCACGGAGACAGAGAGAGCCCGAAGGGGAGGACATTGTATTGCCAAGCTCGACTTTCGAACGCAAACCGCAGAAACTGACGGTGGTGTGGAAGAATGAAGACATGGAAGTACACTTCCTTCAGGTCTATCGCTGCAAACCAATCCTGAGGACGAACGCACCGGAGGATGCACTTTTGCGTGAGCATTCTGAACAACAGCTTGTGCAGACAGCGGTTCAAAACGCACAGATGTATGATTGGCCATGACCCAGCGCTCTTTTTGGCCAAGATAAAGTACAAGCTGTTAAACCCGCTCTTCATCTTGGCTAGAGGGACCGGCTCGATTGCATCCTTCGCCAGGAGGACAACAATCTCCTCCCGCAAGACAGAGGTGGACAGGGGGCTGAACCCCCCCGTAATACACTCTTGTGTACTTGGGGGGCCGCTTTGCGAATAGAATCGCGTAGCCGAGTCTGATTCTGTGTATAAGCCACCGTGAAGGGCTGGCCCACGCTATCCAGGCAGGCAGAGCTCTCGCTAATGGACTCATCACTACAATTGCTGATGTACCAGCAGAGGGGCTGCGCGGAGTGGGTGTGCTGGAGAAGAGCTGGAGGTGAGAAATTCACTCTCAACTCCCCCTCAAGCTCCAGAGGGCGGGGCTCGAGGAGTGGGAGAAAGGAGACCATCCTCCCAGCGCCTGTGAGTCACGAGCGAAATGCACAGAACCTGTGAGCTGGAAGGCTTAGCATCCCAGACTGGCAGAGTTCGGGCTGTCACATCCGGGGAAGTGGAAAAGTGCACTTTCTTTGATGTTTGTGTAGCAGTGAAAAGTGCCATTGGAAATGGGGCCCGGCCCCCAAGCGGGGAAAGAGCAAATTCCCTCTTCTCCGGATGACCTGTGTCAGGTACGCTTTGTGGTCCGTTACCGGACTTAACGGCGCTCTAGGGGGGCTGCCTGCTTTTGAGGTGCTCGAGGCGCTGCGCTGCCCGCACCTCCAGTGAAGCTGGTGCCTTTGACAAGGAGCAGCAAATGTGGATGTCTCGGCGGGCGGATCGGGCTAACGGTCCCACCGATAGATGACATTACCCATCGCATCAGATTGCTCTCTAAGCGCCTTGAATTCCTGGAGGAATTCACTTGCGTTGTCGCCAAACAAGTCAGCCTGGGATATGGGGGGACAAAGAAAGCAGACTTTGTCGGTTTCGCGCATGTCAACCAGGATTAGCCAGAGGTGGTGCTCCTGGACCACGAACACGCAGTGGACTTAGCGGTCTGAAGAGCATAGTCGGTTGTGGTGCGGAGCTTGAGAAGCAAGCTTGGGATGGACCCACCCTCGTGCAGCTAGGCCAATGCCTGCGCTTAGTAGCGCTGGTGGGTGGCCATAGCGTGCAAGGTAAAAGCAGCCTGGCCCGCAGCCTTGTAAGCTCTGGCTTCGAGGGAGGCTGATAACCTACAGGCTTTGGACAGGAGACGAGGTGGACCCTGCCAAGAAGAGGCGCCACGCAGACCAAGATTAACCGCAATGGCGCGCTCGACCTGAGGAAATGCCTCATACCCCCTGGCTGCTCCACCGTCAAGAGTGGTGAGGGCAGAGGGACACGCAGCACGGGCAGAAAAAGGTGCCCTCCAGCATCTCCAGGAAGAAGGGGACGAGAGGCTTCGATGGCTTGGTCCTCTTGTCCTCTATGTAGCACCCATCTAGTAGGTCCGGCCGCTGAGCTGGGGGATAAACCATCTACAACCCCACTGCCGAAGCAGCCCAGGAAAGCACAGCTAACATGTCCGTTTTAGGATCCCTTTTGACAGTACTTACCTGCCCGGTGGGGGCGAGTATGTCTGGATCCTCGTCATACAATGAAAGCCAAACCTCCAATGCAGCAGTGGACGCCTGGTCCCCTGTATCATCGAACGTAAGGACTACCATCTGGTTAGACGGATTGCTTCCTCTGCTCGAAGCTTGGATAGCGCGCTTGGAGGAGCAGGAGGTCCGTGGGCCCGGAGGCGACGGATAATATCCCACTAGAACCCTCAGACCTGCCCGAGTGCCCGCTGCAGTGCAGGGGACAGCTGGGGTGGTTTACCCTTTTGTAAGGGTTTGACCCTTGCTTTGTCTGTTGATTACTTTCTGCTGCCTGCCTTTTGAACATTTGCCTATTATTTGACCATGACTCTGGATTGCCCATATACATCTGTTTGCTTCTATGTTGACTGTTGTTTGTCTGATCATCCTGCTAATAAACCTGCATATGGACTTCACTTACATATTTATTATGCAAAAATTAAACTGAAATGTAGTGCCTAATAGTCAATAAATATTAAAACAGTGAAATTAGTGACAATAAAGTTAAATCTTTACCTTAGTGCACAGGTGTCAAACTCCGTTCCAAAAGGGCCGCAGCTCTGCACAGTTTAGTTCCAACCCTAATTCAACACACCTGATCAAACTAATTGAGTCCTTCAGGCTTGTTTGAAACCTACAGGTAAGTGTGTTGGAGCAAGGTTGGAACTAAACTGTGCAGGGCTTCGGCCCTCCAGAAAATGAGTTTGACACCCCTGCCTTAGTGGAATCTCTGGAAAGGGTTCCACTAGGGTAGAGAAATAACTGAGTTGATTTAGTTAGGAAATCTTTTTGAAATCTTCTACCATAACTGCACTTTACTATTGCTGGCAATTATAATATTTACTTTGATAATCCAGAAATGGGCGGCATGGTGGCTCACTGGTTAGCACTGACGCTTATGATTGGTTCCAGTCCCTATTGGGCCAGTTGTGTGTGTGTGTGTTTGTGATTGCGTGTGTGCTTTTTGGGTGTTTTACAGAAATATGTACTATGACATGGGTATGCCCGTGGCATTACAACATTAAGGTGGTTCATGAGGACATGCTTAATGCCTTTGTAATTTAAAGTGCTTAATAAACAAAGTAAATGGTGTCTTGCGACATTCAAAAATTGCCACAGGTTACTTGCGAGGGTTGGGTTAGGGGTAGAGCCATATAATAAGCAGGTTTTACAGTTTAAAATACATTACACCAGTAGAGAGTGCTCAAAACCAAGTAATGCCAGCGTGTGTGTATAAAGTTATAGGAATCTGCACTTTTAGAAAACTTTTTATTATTAACAATTCTAGGAATAACGGTAAGCCACTAGTAATGCATTACTACATTTATTAAAATTAATTATTATTGGCTTCAGTATTAAAATCATGTTTACCCACTAGTTATTAGTCAAGTGTTAAAAATCCTTCTAAATTAATAAATAAAAGTTTGATTCAGCATTTTAAAGTGAAGCTTACACTGTTAGACATTTCTGTAATTTGCAGTTATTTACTGTATTTCACCCAGCATAATACTGCATTCTTTATACAGTAAATAACTGAATTTACAGTTGCATTATGGGAATTTATTGTGACGTCAAACAACATATACAGAGATTTACTGTATTTTTTAAAATTGGTGTATTATACTGTATTTTCCACAACGGCTTTGACGCCACCTTGCAAGGATTCGATTACTCTGCACCGCAGGATTTGCCAAATTTTGTCTGAGGACCCTGGAGCAAAGCTGGAGGACAATTTATCAACGTGCCTGACGAACATGCTGGATTTAACAAACTTTACTATGGTACGCTTTTGTTATATGGATGAGTAAAGAACGAAGTAATGTATAAAGTAGGCTAATATTATTTTTTCTGTTTTGGAGTTAGATCGCCCATTTGAGAAATGTAACATCTATTTAGTTGTTACCTTTATTTAGTTTATTATAGTAACACTTCTATTACTTTAAATAAAACTGATTATGTCTATTAGCCATTGTTCTCTTCATTTCCTTTTATTTATTTACATAAGAACCTGTGTGCGGCGTTGCAGCAGGTTTTGGTTTAGGAGGGAACCAATAGTGATGCAGACAGTTTCGGAGGACACATTAGCGCAAACGATGGTCTGAAGGAGAGTATTTTCCCTCAAAATAATATGAATGAAAGACCAACAAATAATCCAGGTAAAAGTGTGTCTGTCTGTGCTGACAAAACTCGTCATTAATTTAAGCACTTCTACTGTATAACTTGGTTAGCATTTGTTTGCTAGGCGACATTGGCTGAAGAGATCTTAAAATGGTAACGTTAGCTAAACTGAGCTAAGTTTACATTGAATTGAACAAACTCATTTTAACAAGCAATGTTTGACTCATATTGATTTTATAGCAGTGCTTACAGGTTTTGTCTGACGAAGAAAACAGCATTTTGGAGGAACATATAAGTCAAGCCTGTTTCTGAAAGAAAGGTAACTTTAACTCAGAGTCAGTTACCGTGGTAACTTACTCTGTGAATCTAAGCTGGTCCGGAGCAGGTTTTGTTCTCTAAACTCTGAGTTTCTGTCGGTCTCCTCCCCTTTTTTAAAGAAGAAGCGGTATTTCTCACCTTAGCCTTACGTCTCTGCACACCTATTTTAGAGCTCATTTTGGAGATGTGCATAAAAACGATTGATGGAAACGTCATGATTCACATATCTTTTGAAAATACGCATAATAAAACATGTGCATACCTGAGTAGGTTAAACTTTTATTTGATAAGAAAAGATGTGCATGAACTACGAAGGAAACACATAAAAAATTACAGTATGTGCATTAAAAAAGGTTTGTTAGAGATGATGATGAAAATGTGTGTGAATGGACAAACCAGCAGACTGAGCACACTGTAGAACATCTTAAATGGAGATTAAATAAGATCTTAAATGTTGTTTTGGTCATTCTAAAATGCTTTAACTGTTTCAGTATTATTGTATATTATTAATTGCGTCTGGAGCGTGTCAAGATCTCCGCGTCTCATGGCTTCAAACGCCCCCACGTGTTCATTGTGTGTCAGCATTGTCTTCTGAGGCGCAAGTACATTTATTAAAAAAATAATAATTGGCGCAGCTTCTTCTACCTCAGTAAATTCTGTTTTTACTGTTGATATTTGGCGCAAGTTAATCAGAAAGTGATGATTGTGTTCTCTTTGACTTGTTGGATGAAAACGCTGCTTTATTCGCATCTTTTAGGCATTATTCCAGTTTTGCACAAATTTATGTAATATATTTGGATGGAAACATAGATATTACCTACATTTTTGTCACACATTTTGTTTGATGATTTTCTTTCGTGGAGGACTTTCTGAGCCCCTATATTCTACAATGCCTTTGCATGACCCCCACGGGACTCTAGAAGGTTATATCGATCTTGCACTTCAAATGAGTGGGTCCCCCTTCACTGTAGGAGAGGTGGAGGAAACCCCTAAATATTTTTTGGGGGGGGGGCAAAGGACAGCAAGACCAGCTGGCAACAGGGCTTGCTGCTCATTCCACCACCACACACCCAGCTCAGAAAATTGCCGCATCTAGTCCTCCAGCTAACAAGATGGCTGACACCAGTTCCCCATGTCACAAGATGGCCGCCTCCAGTCCTCCAGCTTACAAGATGGCCGACTCCAGTCCTCCAGCTCACAAGATGGCCGACTCCAGTCCTCCAGCTCACAAGATGGCCTACTCCAGTCCTCCAGCTCACAAGATGGCCGACTCCAGTCCTCCAGCTCACAAGATGGCCGACTCCAGTCCTCCAGCTCACAAGATGGCCGACTCCAGTCCTCCAGCTCACAAGATGGCCGACTCCAGTCCTCCAGCTCACAAGATGGCCTACTCCAGTCCTCCAGCTCACAAGATGGCCGACTCCAGTCCTCCAGCTCACAAGATGGCCGACTCCAGTCCTCCAGCTCACAAGATGGCCGACTCCAGTCTTCCAGCTCACAAGGTGGCCGACTCCAGTCCTCCAGCTGACAAGATGGCCGACTCCAGTCCTCCAGCTCACAAGATGGCCGACTCCAGTCCTCCAGCTCAAAACGTGGTAAGAGTTGATCTAGCACAAGCTCAGAAGATGGTTTCCTGTTCCTTGTCTGTTCCTGCCATAATTCCCGTTACAGTTCCTGAAATACCTTCACCTGAGCCACCAGAATGGCCTCCACCACCTGAGTTACCAGAGCTGATGCCACCACCAGAGCTGTTACTGCCAGAGCTGCCACCTCCTCCTCCAGAGCTGCCAGACCCTCCAGAACTGCCAGAGCTGCCAGACCGTCCAATGCTGCCAGATCATCTAGAGCTGCCAGAGACGCTGCCACCGCCAGAGCTGCCACTGTCAGAGCTGCCAGACCTGCCAACGCTGCAGCAATAGCCGCTGCCTTGGCTTCCTGAATGGCCGCCGCCTGAGCTTCCTGAATGGCCGCCGCCTGAGCTTCCTGAATGGCCGCCGCCGCCTGAGCTTTCTGAATGGCCGCCGCCGCCTGAGCTTCCTGAATGGCCGTCCCCACCGCCTAAGCTTCCTGAATGGTAAGCTTCCCTTCGCAGCTCCACGCTCCAGGCCCTCCGCAGCTCCACGCTCCAGGCCCTCCGCAGCTCCACGCTCCAGGCCCTCCGCCGCTCCACGCTCCAGGGCCTCCGCAGCTCCACGCTCCAGGCCCTCCGCAGCTCCACGCTCCAGGCCCTCAGCAGCTCCACGCTCCAGGCCCGTCCCAGCTGCATGGTCCTGGCCCTCCATCCCTCCCCCTGTTCCGCCTCCGCTCCACCTCCCGCCTGAACAGTATTAGGAGTGTCTGGATGCCACTCCTTAGAGGGGGGGGCTCTGTCATGTTCACCAGCGAACAACCACCAGATGTCGCTGGTAAGCATTCACACACAAACATTCACACTCATTGAACTACATATCTGCCATGTTATTGACTACAACACCCAGTCATGCCACACACACACACACAACCGGTTCCAGATCCACACTGATTGCACTCTCACAGCTGAAGCCACTCACACAATGATTGTTTGGACTATTTATACCCCTTTGTTCCACACACATGTTGCCGAGTCTTGTTCACTGTAAAGTAGCATTACAACGCGTTTTCCTTGTCTTGTTTTCCTGTGTTTTGAACCTAGCCTTGTTTATTTAGTTATCCTTGTCTGCCGCTTGCCTTTCGACCTCTTGCTTGTTAAATTGACTACGATTCTGAATAGTCCTCACACACCTGTTTGCTCCCGTATTGACCACTGCTTGCCTGACTGTGAATAAACCTGCATATTGGATCCTACCTTCTGTTGTGGTGTTACTCCCCGTTGTTACACATACAACAGTAAGTACTGTACGTCTATTTGTTTCTCAATATAGTACTTTTAATACAAAATGTGTCACATGTTTAGTTGCTTGCTAAGTTAAAGATTTTTTTCCCTTTTTTATCAAGCCATGAAATAGTTTTTTTTTCTTTGTTTATAAATTTTTTTTAGCAGATTGAGGTCTGTCATGGGTCATACTTTACGTAATACAATAATTAGTATTGGAATATATGCATTTGTCTATGTATTAAATGTCTTTTTCCCTAGTTAATATATATATATTAATATATATATACACATTTATTAAAAAATAAATAAATCCAGAGGATGAAACAAACTGCACAGCAACAAATACAGTGAGCCAGAATTAGGGAAGAGAAGAATGACAACCATGAACAACAGAGTGTTATCCTTATTTCACCAGCTAACTGAGAACTTGGATTAGGTGAGACATTCTCAATAATTTTATCAGCATTCAGTCTGTTTTAGTTTGTTAGGAATACCTAAAACAAATGGTCTGTCCTGCAGTGAATCACCACATCACAAATTCTACAATGTTTTTGTAAAACCATGTAGGGGAAAAATGGTTATGGTGCAGTGGAAAGTGAATGACTGATTCCAGAAAAAAGCCCCCGGTGATTGATGAGTCTCTGCATTGATTCTGTGGGCCAGCCTGAACACCCACCGGTTACCTCTCCAGCCTCCGGCGAATAGACTGTCACTTTTTGCACAAGAAGTTTTGCCAGAGGAAAAAGTGGTCATGCCCAAGTGATCCTTGTTTCTCTCAAGGGCTTTTATTCTACACTTTCGGCAGTTGGTGAAGTTTGTTCCATGCCACTGTCGCCACTGGTTTGCTTGGCTTTGATTGGTGGATCGGTGGATTTGCTCTTCAGTGTTTGGACTTTCTGCAGTGAAATTTATATTACACTAAACTAAACTGAACTTCAACTCTGAAAACTGGACTAAAGCAGCTTCAATTTACAAGAACCTCTATGTTAAGCTGCTTTGACATATCTACATTGTAAAAATGCAATAGAAATAAAGATGAATTGCATTTGAACAACTGACTTCAGACATTGTTAAGCATTTGACACCAGAATTAGTAATATTTTAAAGTTGGGTTGGGTCGGCTAATAGTTACAAATATTTATTTTTCAAACAATATGCCATTCAGACAGTTAAATTATTATTGTACTGGCATGTTGTAGTGCTTTGGGGGATTTATTTATCTTTAATCTGTTGATTTCAATGCTTAATGTAATTGTTGCACATTTTCCTTAAGTGCTTTAAGCATTATCAATGTTTTAAAAAATGGAATATTTTGTAAATGTGTCTGGTTTAATATCAGCTGTACTAAGTATAATTGAGTTTTTTATCTCAACAATATGCAGGTCAGACACTTTAATTAGTTTTGTACATGTATGTTCATGTCCTTTGTCATTTTAAATGTTTTTTCTTAAAATAAGATAATTTGAATGATTGAAATGTAATGTTTTATCGTGTCTTTTTATGTCAATAGTACTAATATATATTTACATACACATATATATATATATATATATATATATATATATATATATATATATATATATATATATTGTGCCTTGTGTTTTTATTTCTTTGCAAGTTCATTCAATGTGAGCTTTTCCTTGCTTTCCTTGTATCCTTGTCTTGCAATCTTGTCTGTTCTTCTAGTTTTCTTGTCTATCATTTTACTAGCTACTAATCTTGTTTGTTGCTAGTGTTTACTAATTTAGCTTTCTAGTCTTTGTCTAGCTTTAATCCTTGTAACTGTTTTTGTTTCATGTTTCTGTCAGTGTCGTGAGCACTGGTTGTACCGGCTCAATAAGCATGAGAAAATATAGCATATATGCTATTCCAAAATAACATCAAGACACAAGAGTGTTATATTGTTAGCCCGCCCGTTCCTGTTCAAATTACACCAGAGTTACCAATCGTTACCATATTTTATTCTAAAATTTATTCCCGTGCTGCAAAAAATCTGGTAGGGTCCTATGATAATTATAAATATTTTAAAATGTTATATTTTTATACAGCAAACTTCATAAAACATTGAACTGCTCTTATGAATTAAATAGACTATACTCAAATCAAAAAAGCTTTAATTTCAAAATTGCAAGGTGATTATATAGTATATACATAAATCACATAAATCAGAATGCAATAAATTAATTTAATTTTCTTCATAGCAAATTAACATGCAACTTGACTGTTGCATAAAATTAATAGATTAAATAACAAAATGGGATTTATTCAACAAGCAAGTTAAATATATTTTAAATAAGATGAAAATGAAAGAGCTAAGGACTGAAACCAGCTCAAATGTTCTTGAATAAAATGGGTTACAGTAATGTACATAGGTACAAATATGTAATGTCCGAAAAAGCCTTTTTTAAAGGTGTTTTGACAGTTCAGAGCCACTGTACAAGTGAAAAGCTGAATACAGAATGTGTTATTTATTAAAATGCGACATAAATCCATCCTATGTGGCGTTTTAGATTGTTTTGAACATATGTAGCTGCAGTGCTTGTCTATCAGACAACTCTTCTGGGTTCGTTCTTGCTGTCTATCGTGGGGAAAATGGTTGATGAAAAGTTTATGATAAACTGCTGTGAGGGTGCAGATTTGCCCTCGGAGTCAGATTTTGATACAAACCTGAACGTTGAGCTCAGATGACTTTATGACAAACACAGAGCAGAATATCAGTGACCGGTGCACCTAGGCTCTCCCCTGTTGATCTGTGAAAGCTCAAGGCTGTCAGATGTGTGTGCGTGCGCGGTGACAGCTCTCACGCGCCCTCGTTATAATCAACATGAATATTCCGACCAAAATGAATACAATCTTACATCAGCAACACATGGCAAGCAACGCGTTGATAATAACAAATAATCCTATTAGATTAAAATTCTTCCATCAAGTTTTTGTTTAGCACGTGTGCAGGGTGTGCAGTTTGGAGTGTGTGTGTATGTGTGTGTGTGAAAAGGGAGAAACAGAAAAGAGGAGCGGTTTTCAGTGATGTTCCCTCTTTGTTGATTGGGCCAAGTTACATGTGTCAAACTATTATTTGGCCCTGGAGTAATAAGTGAATTACTCCTGCTATCTCTAACACAACAAAGAGACAGAGCAGGAAAGGCTGTCATATGTAATATTTTTTCCTGAGGCGATTTAAAGCAAAATACACAATGACACTCAATCAAACATATCTACAATGATAAAGAACATAGTTATTAACGCACAGAAATAACACCCGAAGAAAGGACAGAATTTTAAGGAATAAACAGTGTGAGGAGAGATCCATTATAGTGCGCTGGAGAAGTCTGAACATGTTCCGCCCACACGTGCGCGGCATCCAGGTCTGTGCAATTACGTAATTTATCGGCTTAAAGATATCGGCCTAATTTAGACATCGGATCGATAACGATAATCTTAAAAATAGCATTTATCGGCCGATAACGATATGGCCGCCGATACATCGTGCATCCCTTTAATATATAAGATAGGATGGCATGGTGGTTCAGTGGTTAGCACTGTCACCTAACAGCAAGAAAGTTGCTGATTCAAGTCCCAGCTGGGCCAGTGTGAAGTTCTGAGTTTGATGTCCTCCCCTGTGTTCATGTAGGTTTCCTCCTGGTGCTCCTGTTTCCCCTACAGTCCAAAGACATGAACTTTAGGTGAATTGAGTGGACTAGATTGGCTGTAGCATAATAGTGCACATGTGAATGCCAGAGTGTATGGGTACTGGGTTGCGGCTGGAAGGGCATCCACTGCATAAAAAATGCAGGAATAGTTAGCGGTTCATTCTGCTGTGGCGACCCCTGATAAATAAGGAACTAAGCTGAAGGAAAGTCAATGAATGAATATATACGTCTTGGTAAATTATTTTAAATGTATAATGTTAACAAATCACTGTCCTTTTATACTTTGTTAATGATTAATTCTTCCTTAACAAATTATTGCATTATTTACATACCATTTGTTTTTTAAAGTAGTTGGTGGTTTTTAGAATGAGTTAGTAAATGATTGATAAACTATGCAAATCAACATTTATATATTTTATTATTCAGGTATATGGTAATGTTTAATATGTATGTTAATAAATACTTTATTAATACTACTCTCTGCAGTTTTGTGACCTAATCTAAAGCGAGGACTATTTGATATTGAGAACTATTTGCTGTTGCTTACTGATGTCTTATTATGTAGAGCTAATGCTGAACAAATGATGAACTAACATGTTACTAAAGCTTTATAAATTATTTGTAGTGTGCAGTTATTATAAAGTGTTACCAATTTTTTTTTTATGTTTTATTTCTTTGTTCTTATGCCCAAGTCAGTCTATTTTTATCTGTAACTAAGATTCATGTTTGATTTCCTATTTTCTTTTAGATTTATTTTTTTTTTATTTTCCCTGGAGAATTATTACTTCCGCTTTGCTGTCCTATTTTGTGTCTTGTACTGCTTCAGTCTCACCCATGTCCTGACTTCCCTAGCCTGCTAGTTTGGAGTTTATGCTTCTAGTGTCAAACTCTGGTTCTGTCCACTGCCACTCTTACTTCTGTTAATTCTGGTGCTGTCTTGTTGCTGTCACTGGTTTACCTGTAAGTTATTGTCCCTACTGTTTGAATTTTGTCACCCCTTATTTGTCTACTTGTGCTTTATCTGTTTTTATCCTCCTTACGCTGGCTGCCTGTTAAGTTTCATATTGATTTTAAATATAGCTTCTTACCTATAAAGCTTTAAATAATCTAGCTCCTGTTAATCTAACTAACCTTCTGTCTCACTACAATCCAACCCGCTCTTTAAGATCTCAAAACTCAGGGCTTCTGGTAGTACCTAGAATAGCAAAGTCAAGTGAAGGCGGGTGAGCCTTCTCATTTATAGCTAACAAACACTGGAATAGCCTTCCTGATAATTTACAAGTTTCAGACACACTCCAGCAGTTCAAAACTACATTAAAAACTTAATTTTTTAGTAAAGCATACACTCAATTCATCACATAGCATTATGATGCTTGAATGTGCTCCACGCAGGTTTTTTTATTTCTTATTTTTTTTGCATCTTGTTTATATACTCTATGAACTGCAGCTATGCTAATTATTCTCTTTATTCTCTATTTCCACCTGGGGATACTCATCCCGAGACCCCCACAGACTATGCAGCACCACTGATGTAATCGATGACTAGCGACGAAATGATGCCAAGGTTTCCATAATTCTGGACCAAGCTGTATCCTGAGCAGCTGCTGTGGTGGTCTTGGAGGAGTGGAGAGCATGTGACTGATTCCTGTGATGCTCCAGTGACAGAAGAGTCTTTGCTGACATCCAGCATTCTCCAGCCTTCAGTGCCTGGACTGCTGCCCTGCCCAAGACGTTTTGCCATAGGAGAAATTGTCATGCACAACTGAGCCTAGTTTCTCTCGAGGTTTTTAAATTCTTCACTTTTGCCAATTGGTGAAATTTTTTCCTCGCCGCTGTTGCAACTGTCTTGCATGGTTCGGGACCTGTAGAGCTGTGCATCGATGGATTTGCTCCCCAGTGTTTGGACTCTCAGTATTTGTTATTAAACCACACTGAACTGAGCTGAACTGATATTAAACTCTGAAAACTGAACTGACACAGTTTTAATTTACTATAATATTCTATGTGAAGCTACTTTGACACAATCTACATTGTAAAACTCTATAGAATTAAAGGTACATTGAATTTTATTAATTTTATCCTGTTTATACCCGCTGAAACCGGGTCCTCTTTCCTGCAACCAACCTGATAAATAACCCATTAATAATTACTCAAGTGTTACATCCTTCTAAAGGAATTCTTCTTTAAACTACAGTGCCACAAAACAGAATATTGACATAACAACAATTCTTTTAAGTAATATTTGATTTGTTTACAATAGTTAACGTCATAAAATACCTATATAAATATGCCACTATTAAATTGTGCTTCCATGCTGCTTATTAAATTCAATAAATGTTATAGTCATACTATACTACTGTGATATGCTAGTGTAATAGTGTGAGTTTCTAACCAATCGCAACAAACCCAGACATAATCTGACCATGACCAGATAGGCTTCACATTAGATCTTAGATCTTTTTAGACCAGAGAAGGGTTAATTAGTCGACTGACTGATTAATTAGTTTGTTTATTAGATTAATTATCAATCAATTATTGTGCATTGCATTTTGGGGGGCAGTGTGAACATAAAAGTAACTAATCAACCTATTAAGCAATGCAATCATTGTGTGGACCAGTCCTGAAAATCTGGCTCATTCTACGTTTATTAGAAAATGGTCAAATTCATCTGAAGTCAAAATCAACAAATGGATATCAGCATACACGCTCATGTAGCACAGTGAATGACTCTCTTAAGGTTAATTATGCTAATTAACACAGGAAATTGGAAACACCAGCAAGGCTTGAGTCATCTAAGCATTTATGTGACGATACTGAACATGTCTAAAACGTTGCCAACTCAAACAAGTCTCCCGCACAAAGCTTGCTAACTTACCCTGATTGGAAGCTTTTAAACTTCAACTAGAGCACTTTGTAAGACATACATCCCATTCTCAAATATCCCATGTGTAGCACACTGATTTCAGTCCTGGCCCTGGTGACATTGTGTATATTCCTTTTATCTGAGAACCTCTCTTTTACATTGTAATATTGAACAATGCAATTTACCAAATGAAATTAGTTATTTTCACTAAAATAGTAATGTAATTTCCTTGCAATAGAAGCTTATGTAAAGTCAAAATTGGAGCTGAGCTTAATTAAGGAATATTTTTAATATTTAAATAAAAAATAACTAAATGACAAATAACACAGTAAAGTTTGCACAACTTAAAAAGTAAGTAAAGCAAAACACACTTACATGTTACAGTAATGAGCCAATAATAATAATACTAAGTCTGATATAAAAGATGTGGGTCACCAGGACCAGGATTAAAGTGCTGTAGCACATGGTTTTCTGACACTGATACTGACATTAAACAACCCTATGTTTCCTCTTGGCCAGACAAGTAATAACAATTTATTTATTAACAATTATTTGGATACATAAAATACGGGATGGATTCTTCTGTGCGCAGGAGCCAATTTAAGGTGGACTGGCACTGTACTAACAATTTTAGTAACAGGAAATGAGGCAATAAATTTAAGAGAAAGTTTATTACTAAGGGTAAGCAGAGGAATGTTCTTAGAAAAAAGCCACACTTTTAGACCAACAACTAGAAAACAGGAGGCTTAGACCAGGGCGATCAGCTTTAGCTTTGTGCGCATACCCACCCGCTGAAGGGTCTGTCTGGCCCTTCTCCACGTGTGTCGACAAAGGCTTGGGTCGAGGGAAGCATGACTTTGGATTCCAGACTGGTAAAAACAGGTAGCTGGTCCCTTAAACTGCATTCCCATCATTCCCGTAGCTAACACTGTTAATGAGTTGTGTGCGTACTCAGCCCATGGGAGTGTTGAAGGGAAACCAGACATCGCAATGTATGTTCGCGATCTTGGTTGGCTCTTTCTTTTTGCCCATTACTCTGTGGATGAAATCCAGAAGAAAGACTAACAGTGGCCTCTAATGAACGGCAGAACTCTCTACAAAATCTAGAGACAAACTGAGGCCTCCTGTCAGGAACCACATCCCTCTGGAGGCCATGAATACGAAAGATGTGATTAATGACAGCAACCACTGTCTCTCTGGCTAAGGGATAAAATGAGTAGCCTTGGACTGGTCCACAGCATTCAGAACCTATGTGTTGCCACACAATGGCGAGAGACCTGTGACAAAATCTAGCGAGATGTGAGACAAGGGTCAAGAGGGTACAGTCAGCGGCTAAAGAAACCCGGCATTAGGGAGATTGGAAGTCTTAGAAACAGCACAAACAGAGCAAGCCAAAACAAATTCACGCACACTATGAGCCATAGCTGGCCACCAGATTTGCTGTTTAACAAGAAATAAGGTATGACTCACCCCGGGATGACAAGCCACTTTGGAAGAGTGTCTCCATCGAATGACGTAAGACCAAATCTGCTCTGGCTCAAACAACCGATTCGGTGGGCCTCCAGGCAGAGCCATTACCCCTTCTAAGACTGTGCGAACCTTCGACTCTATCTCTAATGATCTGGCAGAAATACAAATGTTCTGTGGAACAATGGGCTTAAGAAATGATATGTGTTCGGAAGCGTCAAAAATACAAGATAACGCATCGGGTTTTATGTTTTTGGACCCCGGTCGATAAGAAATGATAAATTCGAAATGTCTGAAAAGTAAAGCCCATGAGCCTGCCTAGAACTCAATTGTTTAGCGGACTTGATGAATTCAAGATTTTTATGGTTGGTCCAAACAATAAAACAAAACCCCAAACTTTCTAACCAATGACGTGACTCTTCCAACGTGAGTTTGACAGCCAGCAATTATATAAACGGTGAGAGAAAAACACTCAGGGATGCATTTTGCCATTCGAGGAAGAACGCTGGGACAGGATAGCTCTGACCCCCACCTTTGATGCATCAACCTTTACCACAAACTGCTGAGAGGGATCAGGGGCGACAAGAATTGGGGCTAAAACAAAGCTACCCTTCAGTTTCGTGCATGCAGCTTGAGCTATGCTAGACCGCCCGAACGTTTTTGAGGAGGTTAAGACAGGCACGGGGAGCTGGATGAAGTTGCAAATAAAACACTGGTAAAAACTGCCAAAGCCCAAAAACCTCTGCAGATCCTTGCGGGTGTCTGGAGTTGGCCAATTCACCACAGCCTGAATCTTCTCTGGATCGATGCACATCCCCTTGACCGACACAATGTGCTCAAAGAAAGGAACAGACTGTGCATGAAAAACTAATTTCTCCACCTTGACATAAAGCCTATTCTCTAACAGCCTCTGAAGCACTCGCCTGACGTGTTTTACATGTTCTTGGAGAGAACGGGAAAATATCAGTATGTCATCCAGGTAGACATAGATAAACTGGTCTATCATATCTCTCAACACATCATTGACGAGTGCCTGGAATTGTATATGGAAGAAATCAAATCAAGAGGTTTTTCATCTGGCCTGGAAAGAAAGTACACTTAAGTTTAGAAAAGCTTTAAAGTCTCACAGATCTGCTTATTTTTCAAAATTAATAGAAGTAAATAAACACAACCCTAGGGTTATGTTCAACACAGTAGCCAATCTAGCTAGAAATCAAGCATCAACATGCATTTCTCAACATAGCAGTAATGACTTTATGAACTTTTTCACATGCAAGATTGATTGATCAATTGTTTTCAAAAGTTTTCTTAACTAAAAAGTGTTAACGTTTTGAATTCATCCCGTCTTTTTGTATACGTTCCTAAAACTTTTAAATTAGGTATCATTTAAGCCTCAAAAAACAAAGCTTGATCCCAAAAAAACTAGTAAATTATAGACTCTTTACAAACCTGCCTTTTATATCAAAGATAATAGAAAAAGTCATATCTGCTCAACTATGCTCCTTCCTACAAAGAAACAATATTTCTGGAAAAGCTCAATCTGGACTGAGAGCATTTCATAGCACAGAAACAGCACTCCTAAGAGTTACAAATGACCTCCTCCTGTTGTCCGATCGTGGTTGCATTTCTCTTATAGTGTTATTGGACCTCAGTTCTGCATTTGATACAGCCGATCATAATATTCTCCTTGATAGGATTGAAAATTATGTTGGTATTACAGGAACTGCATTGGCCTGGTTAAGGACCTATCTATCTGAACATTATCAATTGTATCAGTTAATAAAGTGGCATCATACAGATCAAAAGTACACTGTGAGGTACCACAAGGCTCAGTTCTTAGTCCCCTACTGTTCACACTATATATGCTACCGCTATGTGATATCATTAAGAAACATGGAGTTAGCTTCTAATGTTATGCTAATGATACACAACTTTATATCTCCTCTCAACCTGATAACTTGTATGAATTTACAAAATTAACAGATTGTATAGCTGATATAAAAAAATTCATGATGCAGATTCAGATGAATTTAGATAAAACTGAGGTCTTGACCCAAAAACCTCACATGCAAAAACCTAGAACAGTTTAAACCTTGACGGATTTTTAGTTCAGTCCTCAACTTCAGTCAAAAACTCGGGGGTGATTTTTGATAGCAACCTGTCATTTGAAGGCCAGATTTCACTTATCTGTAAAACTGCATTTTATCATCCAAAAAATGTTGCCAAACTTTCACATATGCTATCAATGTCTGATGCGGAAAAGCTTATGCATGCTTTCATGACCTCTTGAAAAGATTATTGTAATGCGTTACTTGGTGGTTGCTCTGCTGGCTTGATTAACAAACTTCAGCTAGTTCAAAATACAGCTGCTAGATTGCTTTCTAGAACAAAGAAATATGATCATATTACTCCAGTTCTTTCATCATTGCATTGGCTCCCTATTAAATATCATATAAATTAAAACATTTTATTGACATTATATCTTTCTCCTATCTGTTACCTAAACTCTGGAACAGTCTTCCTAGCACAGTTCTGGAAGCAGACACACTCTATCGGCTTAAAACTAGATTAAAGACACATCTCTTTGCATTAGCATACACAAAAAAACAAATGCTATTGAAATCCAAAACCTCTAAAGGATTGTTAGTCTGCAGTAATTATCAGAACTGGAACCGGGAACACTTCTCTAAACACTTCCCTTTGGACGGCATCTGCGCTTATGTTGGTCTTTTTTTATTATTCCCAAGATGAGACTGATCCTTGTCAGACCCCAGTGACAGACGAGTCCTTGCATTGATCATTAAGGGACAGCCTGTAAACCAGCTAATGACCTCTCCTACCTGCAGCTTCTTTACAATGGACGTCCAGCACCTACACTGGAACTATGCACAAGACGTTTGCCCATAGGAGAAATGGTTGTGCCCAACTGAACCTGGTTTCTCTCAAGGTTTTTAAATTCTTCACTTTTGCCAATTGGTAAAGTTTTTTCCTTGCTGCTGTCACCAACATTCAAACGTTGAGTAGTGCTGTTTCATTCCAACCACTAGCCACCACCAGGGCATGAAACTAAAGAATGTACACCACCTTGGAGAGCTCTGTGAGGAATTTAAGTGGTTGCATTTGTAAATAGTTACAAAGATTTATCTGAGGCAAAAAGCTGCTAGAATCAGCCAACTCACCAGAATGTATAAGAATGTGCGACTAACAGAGTCAGGTGTGTATAATAGCTGGGGTAGAACTGAGACCATGGATGCTTTGAGAGTGTATACTAGTTCAGCAAAGGGGTCTAGGGTTGCAGGCGGTTAGGGATCCACGGTGATGTTGTGAGGTTCAGTCTTCTGTCAAATAGTGAAATACAGATATTTATTGGACAAATGCGAATGATTTGCAATGCAGGTACTGATATTAAAAGTATTTTGCTTTTCTTAGTCTTTGCATATGTATAGGGGAATCTTGAGGCACCAAAGAGACTAAGAAATGAGGATGACATTAAACAAGGTAACCATTTGACCATAGGAGATTCTGGAATAAATGGCAATCGCAGAGAGAGTCAAGTGAGTTTAGGGGTGTGACCTGTAGATTGGATTCTGAGTAAGTAAAGGTCAGTTACTTTTATGTATTTTATTTGTTTTAGGCTACAATAGCCCTCTATGGTCTGAGGGTGTTTTAAGGATCTAGTGAAGTTCTGACATGTCCTTACATTTGTGCTTCTCTCAGTTGCATATAAACATATATAGGGGTTGAACGATTAAATTGAAATGCCGGCTTTTAAAGCACAATAATGTATTAGTATGTGTAGGGCTTCCTTGCACATCCAATACAGAATCAATTTGCCTTGGGAATGACAGATACAAGTCCTGCACAGTGGCCAAAAGGATTTTGAGACACTCTTCTTGCAGAGTAGTGGCCAATTCACTGGTCCTTCAACAGACATTAAACATGTATATTGACTGTGGAGCTCCCGAAAAACAGGCAGACATCGGCAGACCTCTTTATGCAGCTGTGAAGACAGAGCAATCCCAGGAGATGCTTGCTAATACCCACAGGAGAGATGGCCATTCAAACCAAGCACAGACCTAGACAGTCTCATCCAGGCTAGCACCTACCTGTGTTGCAACAGGGTTCGTTTGTTTTGATAAGTTATTAACCAAGGCTGAACCTGGACACTGGCATTCCACATGCCACTTTTAACACACAAGACATGGATCATTTGTTCCGAAAGGCATTTTACCAAGGCTGAACCTGGACACGGCTATCCCGCAAGCCACTTTTAACACACAAGACAGGAATCATTTGTCCCGATAGGCATTTAACCAAGGCTGAACCTGGACACAGGCATCCCGCAAGCCACTTTTAACACACAGAGACAGGAATAATGACCAGCCCACCCCAATAAAGACACTGCATAGCAATAAATGTCTGAACACCATATGACCTTTATTGTTTTAGAAAGTTTTTATTTCTTCAGGGAGATTTAGAGTCATCCAGTGGTGGCCGTGCTCCCTGGCTTTTCCCCTTTACAGACTGCTATGGCAGAGTCCTCCTGCTGGTTCCCACTTGGAAAGAGAGACAGTAAGGCCAGTTAGCCAACATCACATGCCCTGCTGTTCACATCCATGCTTTGGCTAGCCAAAGAGGACCTGACTTACCAGGGGTGATCCAGGACTGTCTGCCCTCTTGCACCCCTTTTTTGGGTGGCTTCTTTGCCCGCTGCTTCCTCCTCCTCCTTCTCCACCAAGGCCCTCTGAGAGAGTCTGTGGTGCTCACATGCTTGCAGAGGGCTCAGGAGAAGTGCGTAAAATTGATCTGAGGTTGAAGTGTCATGACACATGAAGTGTGCCACCTTCCGGCAATCCTCTGAAGAAAGCATTCTTTGCCTGCATCAGAGACAAACAGACAAACAGAACCTCTTATGGGTCAAAGCCACTGGCAGTCATGTGGCTCCAGGAGCAATACAAGCATGATCAAGTGTGTTGATCAAGTGTGTTGCGATGGCTGTCCGGATATCAGTGAAGGTCAGTTTGCCTGGAAGCCCCATGCTAGTCCATGCATATTGAAAATATTTTTTCAGGGTCCTGCAGGGGCTGGCTCTGGAGGCAAAAAAAAAAAATAAGTAGGTGGCCTGCCTCCCACCCTGCAGAGCAGCCCACAGGTCCAAGAACCTCTGGAACCAAGAACGAACTATCGAATAGGCACCATTTTTGGGCAGCTTCACTGTGCCAGCCATGTGAGCCTTTGCACGGCTTCTTTCTTTTCACAAAGGAATTATATAATCATCGAACTCCACCATTTGGACAGCTTCACTGGGCCAGAAGTGTGGGACTTTGCACGGCTTTTTGCTGTGGGTTTGCACACCTGACAGGACTGAACCAGACCAGGAAAACAGTCACCCTTACCCTTTTCTGGGTATGTTTTAGAGATCAGCCGGGATTGTGGCAGCCAGAACTTAAGTCTGCGATATCACATGTCATCAAAATCCTGACAACAGATCAGAGATAAATGGGGTCATGCACGTACCTTCAGGCATGAGATGTCCCAACACGTAGGCCGGGAAAGGGGGCCTCCAGTCTGGCATGACTTGGCATTTTAGGCCTGGATCAACAACTCAAACGGTGAGAGTTGTTGCTAGCAAGCCCACCAATTGAGACCCACCATCCTCCAACTGGACCTTTGTCATTCCAGACGCTCGCTAGCATGAGCCACCTTCCCCCAGACTCACTTAACTGCCTCTCCCCCAACCAAAGCTTACCCGGGGATGGGTCACTATTTTGGGGTTTGCCTCACACACATAGGCTTCACGCTTTCTCTCTTATTCACATACATACACACACACACATACACAAAAAGCTCTCTTTCATTCGCGCGCACACACACACACAAACTCACAGCAACAAACAAGCTAAACGCAGCATCAAGCTGTCTTAATCACACACATTCATACACGTGCTCGCTCGCTCAAGGGTCATGAGCGATATTGTTAGACTGCCGGCTCCTGTCCAAAATTAAACCAGTTACCGACCGCTCCCGCGCTTTATTCGGAAATTATTTTTTTTTCACAGAAATCTGGTCAGGTCCTGCAGTACAGCTGCAGGAATGCAGACCTCTACCGCACGCACCAACCATGCATGTCAAAACTAGTTGGAAATCGAACAGTCTCTCTGGGGCAGCACTGTATATCTGAACACCCTGAATGGGGGCGCCTTACATAGCTAAACTAGCAACCAAAACTAGTGGAAAATCGAACACTCTTTCTGGGGCAGTTCTGTATGTCTGAAACCCTGGATGGTGTTCAGACATACAGAAAAAAATACTTTATTTTGTATTTTCTTTTGGATTCAAGGCCATTCTGCAGCTTGATTTTCTTTTTCTGAAACCATTTGAGTTTCCTTCGCTGTGTTTTCAGTGTAGTGTATGTGTGTTTCATGCTGAAATATCCACTCTGGTTTCATCTTCATCATCCTGGTAGTGTAGATGTTGGACTGAAGCAGCTAATATAATTTACAATGACAAAGGCAGAGGGTTGCTGAATAACTACTGAGAAATTTCAGTTGCAGTCTGGGCTTTCACTGCCTTTCTACAGCCCCCTTTCTTTGTGTGTTCAATACTTTTTTCCGGTGTCATTTCATTTTATTACACAACTTAATATGTAAACTAAAAGATATTGTTTTATTTACATATATGAATTTCATTGGTTGTTACCAACATCAACAGCATATAAACAGATATATATATTCAAATATTATTTTAGTTTAATAAACATCTTTAGTAATAGAAAGCTAATATATTGGAAATAAACTACAAAACGTCAACTAAACTTTATATATTGTATTTTTGTTTCTCTTGATTTTTCCTATTTTTATTTAATGTTTTTCCTTAACATATTGTAACGTTGAATAAGACTCAGACAAAGGGTAATATCAACAGAAGGGTGTTTATTGCAGATATGAAAACAGATGAGTAAAGCCAGTGATAGCGTTGCTGATAATAAAATGAGTTCTGATAGAAAGTCTCTTGGGTTATACCATATGGAGAAAAATCTGAGGAATAGGGGTTACCAGGAGCTGGAAGCTGACCAGCATGCAGGGAGGAGTAGAAGAAAACGCACAGAAACACAATTGGGATTGTTGTTGCAAAAACCAAGGTAAGTATTTCTCATGCATAGGAAGAGTCCTTATCTGTTAAGGAGACCAGACAAAGTGCAAGAGGAAACGAGGTGCTTTTATGCCAAAGGTGCTGATTTTGCGATTGTGCTCAGTTCTGCGTGTGCTCAGAAGACAGATGATTGTGATCACTGGTAATGGGATGAGGCTGGTGTTTCCGTGACATAAATTTGGATGTACTGGATTTTTAACCGTAATAGTACATTTTTTGGGGTTAGATTAGTTTCAGTTTTGGCTTTGGTACCTACTGACTAATCTAATATATATATACGTCATAATTCCAGCCCTCTAAACAAAAGATTGTGATAATTTTAATCCCTATACTTGCTTTGGAAAGGAATAAGTGAGTGTAGAAGATCGAAAAGTAATTATGAGATGCAGTGTCAGCATTCTACATACTGGTTTGCACTACATACTGCAACTGTATGTATAAAATAGGAACCATACTAAGGACTATATATTATTTATAGAACTATATAATACTTAGGATATTTGCTTGTGCACAATTTTAGTAGGTAATAAAATGCAGATTAATGATTATGTGATGTAAGGGTAGATGACAGTGTTCTCTTTAAAGGTGCATTGAGTTTGCACTGGGCATCCTCCAAAAAGATAAGCAGCTCAGCTTTCTTTTTCACCTCGTTGTTGATTGTTTTTAGGTCATTCATTCCAACAGTTTTTTTTTTTTTTCTTCTCCAAAGTCTTTTGCCTACTTACTTTTCTTCTTCTTATTTTTTTTTTTTACATTTAACATGAAAGTAAATGCATGTGGGCAGGCTAGCAGTGATGTGGGCACAGTCGTGCGACAGATGTACTGTAGGGCCAGAGAAAATATGATTAGTTATCAAGGTAATTTAAGGGCAATCATTGATTATTATTTTTACATGTTTCCCAGCCCTAGTATGATGAAGATAATTTATCTTCAACAGGTCAGGTCTAATCCAGAAACTTGGCCATTTATCTACAAAAAATGTTATTTAGTGGGCACCACCATGGATTGATGAGAGTCTACTGTAGAAACACAGTAAGAGGGCAGAGAACTAAGTCATATTACAGTGTCTGATATTGTGTTTGCAATAGAGTTTATTGCTGACTATTAAGAGCTGAGTTATTTGACACAATGCATAAATGTGCTTTCAACACTTCAGTACTCATTGTTGCCTCTTTGAGAATGAGCACAGTAAATTTCCACCCTTTAGGCTCATTTTGAAAACATACAGCTATGTACATTTCTGGAGAGCACCAAATTTGTCTGAGGAGGTGCGTTGTTTGCAGTTTTTTGTTTTAACAGAATTTGGATGTATTGCTTCATTTTATGGGGAGCTTCATAAACACCTGAACTTCTGAAGATTTAGTTATGGTCTTATAGCCCTTTCCTGACTTGTGTGGAGCCACAATGCACAACCACAGGTCCTCACTGAATTCCCTGTCATGACTGTCCACAAACCAACTCCTGAGAGCTTCTGTTTTTTACCTGTTGAGTTAATTAAAATAGCTGTACCCAATTAATAAGGGTAATTAAGATGCTTTCCAACAGCTTGGACTATTTAGAATGATATAGAACTTTGGATTTTTACATAGATTGTGACAGTTGAGTATTGTTTTTCAAAATTATTCCTTTTGTACGCCATCTTAATATCTTTTGAGAGAAGCCTGTGCCATTTATGGTATTAAAAAAATACCAAATACTTTTCTTGAGAGCATTTAATTTGAATAAAATTTTAAGTCTAAAATTCATGACAGCTATTGTTGTACCCACTGATTGGTTACTAATAATAGTCCTAAACATCGTAATAAATCAAATACACGGACAGAGCACACAATGCAGCAATTTTATCAAAATAAGGTATTGCAGAAGCACGTGTGAATAAAAGTGTAAGGTGATGAGCTGTTTCACTGCATGCTGATGACTAACAGTGCTTCCTCGTAAAAGTGAAGATAAATTGTAAATTCCTTCCTCTATTTGGTAAAACTAACAATGGCTGTAATTGAATACGTTCTGCAATTACACTGATGCAAGGTCATTGCATTTTATCCATGGCTATGCCACTCTGAGTTACTGGTTTTAGCTGCTAAATAAATAATATGTTAAACCATATTTAAAGATCTTTAAAATCTTGATTTAAATATTAAGAAAAATAAGATGAAACATAAAAAGTTTAAAGCAACTGTAGGGTGACATGGGTTAGACAACAGATAGTATCAATAATTCATAATAAAGAAGAGCCCATACACAGTTACGTACATGTAGAATTAAATGAGAAATTGTGCACAAACTAATATTAACATAATATTAAGAAACTATAAGGTAAAATAATAACTACAACATACAAAATATATTCGGCAATATGCACCCCTATACATAGTCTTGTTTTATCTCATATTCAAAAAACTAGAATGAACAAAATCCAGTGCTCAGGTCTGATCTATAACCACTAATTATAGTGAAATGGTGTTTTCGAAAAGATTAGAGTCATAAATAATCCCCTATCAATCCCACTTCAGTCATAAAGAACTCTTTTTAATTTCCAGAGCTATTGCTATTTAGTGGAGCAAAAAAATTAGTAGCTTAAAATAGGTACACTCTCAGAAAAAAGGTACACGGTGGTACAAATAATGTTCCTTGAGGAACCGATTTGTACCTTTTTAAAGGTTGTACGTTACATGATACATAAAAGACCTCTTATGATACTGTTCTGTACCTTTTATGGTACAGTTGAAATGAAGGTACACTATTGTTCTCATACAAAAGGTAAATAAGTGTTGGACAACTCCTTTATTACAATATCTATGAAAATAAATATTACTAGAAAGGTGAAGTGATTTTAATAATTTCCATATTAAAATATGAATCATCATTTAAAGGCATATGTTTAACAACTGGTAAAAAAAAAACTATAGGTATTTTAAACTAAACATTTAAGGCGTTTTAATAAACATTTGGTAAGTATTTTCTGATGAATAAATTTTCATTATTGATATCAGCACCTTTTGATGTTTGCTTTCCACTAAGCACATGAGCTGACAAAAGTCTTGCATATACAAAGTGTTCATGCAGACATTTTAGTTTTGTAAAACTCAAATATTGTGCATATCTCATGACACCACTTTTGCATAATTCTATTTCTATTATAAGATTAAGTAAACTTTTAAGTGATTACTAAGATATTGTATGAAAATTTGAGAAAAAAAATTAAAATACATATAAGAATGTATTTCTGTAACATTTTTGTGAAGTGTTGTGAAATGTTTAGCAAAAAATGTATATTTTGATTTATGTGAAAGTATTGTTTATTCTTTATTGTAAATGGTAAAGGTGCATTTACACAAAAAGAAACTTTTTTAAAAACATTCTTTAAAAATGTATTTTATGTTTTATATTAATTGAAAACAAATTGATGCACTTTGGATATTTTGCTAATGCCTTTAAATAGTTCTTAAAGGGACACATTTGACACTGTTATGGTACAAAGAGTCTTGTCACTGTATTGGTACCTTAATGGATCAGATTTGTAACTTTGATAAAGGTACAGTATTGTCTCTACTGGTTTTAAAAACCAAAGTTCCATTTTGGTTTCCCATGGTGCAAATAATGTCCTTAAAGGTACAACTTGCAATGGTACAGATTTGTGTCTTTGTCTTAAGGTAAAATTCTATTCCATAAAAAGGTACTGCCCCAAGACAAGGGTTTTTACCTTCTTTGGTACAATATTGTACGATTTTTGCTAAGAGTGTAGACATCGTTTTTTGGTTAATATCACATACAGACTTGGGGATGACACACAACCACACACATACTGTTTGCCCTCCTGATGTTTTGCAATGACTTCTGAAAGGATTTCATAAGCTGACATTGTTGAATTGTTGGTTATATCACAATTATACTAGAACCCTCAAGTGTGCATTAAATGTTTTAATACTTATTTTACCATAACTCACAGATTCACTCATTCTGATAATTATAGCATCTATAGCCTTATGATAACAGAACGGTAGGTGTGAGAAGATGTTCAGTGATCTGTTTGCAACATTATGCAATGAAATGCACAAAATGCAGTAATAGCTTTGAAAAAGTGCTTAGCTTGATTTAAGTAACTATACTGTTAATACACTTTAAACTAGACTTTTTAACTGTCAGAATCCAGATTTAAGCTGTTTATACCACATTACTTTGGGTTTATAAAATTATAGGTATATTACACTTTGATTATTTATTTCATGTTAGTAAAGTATTTCCATTTTTGTGGTTAAATTAAAATTGTATTGTTTTCAATTTATTACTCCAAATGGTATTTTTTTATATATATAAAGCTGGTATCTAAAAAAATCCAAGAAACCTAGAAACACTTTGCTATTTTCAGTGCAGAGCTGCGGTACTGTTGTATAGCAAATACTGTTAATATTAAAGCATGACATGAGAGGTTCAGAATATCAAAATCCCAAAATTGTTGACAAAAAGACATATTAAAACAATTTTAAAACACTGAAACTGTGTCTTGAAATTATTGTCACATTTATAGCTTTCCAGCTTTCCAAATTTTACATTTTTGCTTTTAGCAGAGGCTTTTATATGATGCATCTCTTATGCATTACCCAGGAATCAAGCCGATGACCAAAACATTGCTAGTGGCATGCTTTACTGCTCTTCTCATTGTTGTTATTATTATTCATCATTATTATTATTATTATTATTATTATTATTATTATTATTAGAAATTATTATTAATTTAAGTTTTTTTTCCAATCTGCAATAACTGGACAATTCAAATGAGTTCCAAGTTCTGTACTCCATGTCTCATTCATGGCAAGCCATGTGTCATATGAGACTTATTTTCAAAGATGCATCACTGCAACCCCCTCAAAGCAGGAAATGCTTAAAGCTATTTTTCCCATTGTGGTCTTCTACCCCAAAGCCTGGCATTACAGGCTGGGTTGTGTTACCCTTTCGAAGCATACCACAACTTCTCTTTTCCAATCAGCTATCAGTTCCCACAGAGCATAGGGATGTGCCCCGCAAAAATATTAGTGTCTACTTACTGTAACTATTATATTGTGAAATGCCAAACATACCTGGAAAGAAAGAAAGAAAGAAAGAAAGAAAGAAAGAAAGAAAGAAAGAAAGAAAGAAAGAAAGAAAGAAAGAAAGAAAGAAAGAAAGAAAGAAAGAAAGAAAGAAAGAAAGCTAATAATTGTATTGGTTTCAGTTGTTGTTGGTCTGTAGATGGTTTGGCTCTCCAAATAACTGAATTAAAGTGGGTCAAAAAACAGTTCACTTGTACACTGGCTTGTCTTACAATTTCCATTGTTGTTTAGGAATTTTTAATTGCTCATTTGGAACTGGACCTCACACATACTTTCTAACCCAAGAAAATCCCCCTCAACAGAGAAAAAAGGGGAGAAAGAACAAGCCATCAGATTATATAAATACAAAAACGCATGCAAGCTGATTCCCCCATATGCTCTCATCAAACTCAAATCACTCCTGTACAAACGAGTCCAGCTTGCACCAAAATGCTGGGTGGGCTTTTTTTCGTTTCTCTTTAAAGTCTTCTCTGTCTGGTCAGACACATGTCTGAAGTTTTTCTAAATGATGTGCAGTGTGCTGCTAAGGATAGGTTTATGTTTTATTCCAGGAGCCTTTGAAAGAAAAAAAATGCCCAAAGCTAGTCGCAAGACTGCCAACTGCCATGTGTTCAGCTTCACAGATGCCTGATCCACAGCAGTCCAGATTGTACCACCACTGGCTCAGAGTGGTGTGTGCAATAGAAAATGCAGATTTCACAGTGGTTTTATTCTAGCTGGAAGATAAGTTGCGACAATATGGTCATTCCTTTAAGTTACTCCATCACTAGTGTACAGAAAATAATTCAGACACAAGTAAATGCCACTGATGATCCTGCTTACCATAAAGAACCATATAAGCATTGACCCTTGTGACTTTCAGAAATATAAGGAACCTCTTTTTCTTTTGTTTTTATAATCGTAAATGGGCTAAACAATATTATTGAACTATTAAGAAATATTCTCTAAGCTATACATATTATCATTAAAGTTATTTAATTAAGTATCTAATAATAATCAAAAAGCAATAATCCAATGAACATGACATCAAATATTATGTGTCTTCACATGCAGGACCACTATCTTTGTTCTGACAAATATGTACAACAGCAATGTATTGTTCAATGTCTTCAGTGTATTTATCATAACATTTTTATATTAAAATGTTTAATAGAAACAGCTACATTAAAACAAAAGTTAATTTCACTGGAGATTAAGCAACATCTACTCTTTTATTGAACTGTATTTTCATTTTATTTATTTTAATAACCAAAACTACATATGGAACTTGACATTGACATGTTAATTTCAGATTCTAATGTGTAAAAATATGCAACACTGTTACCGTTCATGTCGGTCAAACCACAACTAGGACAACCGACCCCAATCAGAATGTATTGTTATGCGTTATTGTTATGAACTGCAATATCAAACGTCTAAATCTCTTGAAGATAAAGGTTTATTAATTCTGTGATTATCTGACTGAAAATAATGAACTTAATTAACAAATAAACATAGAGTATTTACTTCTTATTAGTTTATGATGCCAGTGAAATAAAAAGAAAAGCTTATTAAGTCCCATCTTTTATATGATTATGATTAGGCCTGATGCAAGCTGACGTTGAGACTTTGAAACAGACACCTGTCTTAGCAAACTGCAGCGGTTATACATTAAAAAAAATTAAAAACCTTTAATAATAACTCCTAGTAAATGTAACAGCAATCTGCGCTTAAAATTAATGAATGCAGCGCTAGTTGTATGTGTAATCACATTGTTTCCTATTGACGCAACTATAAATAAGACAAAAACACTGTTTAATAATAATAAGAGACTAATAATATTATATATATATATATATATATATATATATATATATATATATATATATATATTATTGTTATTATTATTATTATTATTGTTAATAATATGCTATATTGTTATGCTCATCGCAAATAAAATCAGAAATAGTTGATGATAAAAGAACGTATAAGAATTTATAAAACGATACTATGGAGGTGACACACGGCAGTGAACTTTTGGAACTGCAAGCCATCCTTGACTGATTCGTCTGACAAGTTTCCTTTCAAACAATGTCTGTCCAGCTTTTAATTAAACCTCCCGAGTTCACTTTGTTACACAATTAACAGAGCACAAAAAAAAAAAAAAATCATAAACTGGCAGTACACATGTTTGGGCAGTGTTGGGTAATATATTAGCAACAGTTTTATCTTATTCTTAAAAAAAATAACCGCAGAACATATTTCATGTGACTTACTTAAAAGTCTTTACCTTTTTAAAAATGACTTAGATCATAATATGCCATTTTTTTGTACAAAATCTATAAAAGTGGTTGGATTGACTCTTAATTTAAATGAAATATTTAATTGTTATATGTGCATTTAAGATTCAATGTTAAGACCGAGAAAAAATAAATAAATTGGAAATGGGAAATGTTTTTAGCAGTTCTTACTGATCTAGTTGCTAAAAACCGATTCTGCAATTCCAGTGTCTTAATAATGAGTTATGTCACACTAACGTGACTAGTAGAACAATGCAGCTTTCCTCTTTTTTTCTAAGTGTCCGTGTATGACGGACGTCATGGAAATTCGGAACATTTAGCCTACTGTGACAAAACGACACTACGAAATCTACATTATTTTTGTTATTATTATTATGTTTATTATTATTATTATTATTATTATTATTATTATTATTATTATTATTATTATTATCATCATCATATTTATTATTGATGTTATTTTTGTTATTATCATTGACAACACATATAGCAATAATAACAATGGTCATTAACAAGACATAAAAACAGCAATAATAATAATAACAATAATAACAACAACAACAACAACAACAACAATAATATTAGTTATTATTGTTTATGTTATTGTTTTTGTTGTTATTATAATAATAATTATTATTATTATATTAATAATAACAACAACAATGCTGGCTATTGTTGTTATTTGTTGTTGTAATAATAATAATAATAAGAAGAAGAGTATTGGCTATCATCATCATATGTTAATAATAATGACAACAAACAATGCTAATAATAATAATAAGAAGAAGAAGTACTATAGCCAAAAGTGTTGTTGTTGTTGTTGTTGTTTCTGCAGCTGCATTTTAATTAAATCAGATTTTTGTCTAACGGTTTTTGGAAATTTTAATGTGAGATGAAAACTGCTATGCCTATTTGTTTTGCGTATAATGAAAGTGAAAGTCTATACAGTTAACGCTACTGCATAGATCACACCAGTCTGCGATGACGTTGAAGAACTTTGTAATGCTTTACGTCACAATTCATGAAAACAACATTATTCTGAAAACTTTTAAAAATGTGAGAGTGAATAGGCGGCAACAGTAAAGAAGGTTTAACTAGATACATTCAACAAACGAAGTCATTAACCTTAATAAATGCAGATTTCGAGCACGTTGGGTGGTCCCTATCGGATAAATGTCGGTATCTTTCCAACCCTTAGGCTACCTATGTCAATATGTATTTATTCACATGAACCAAACATTCATTAGGTATTAATAACGAAAAGATACCCTCGATTGTTGATAGTTTTATTGTTGTTGGTGGTGATTTTTATTATTATTATTATTATTATTATTATTATTATTATTATTGTTATTATTATTATACGCCGGAAAAATAAAGTATTGAATGAGTAAAATTAACATCTAAATTTCATATATAAGTATATATATAGCAAATGTGTTAGTTTTTAAATTAACTATACAGTTAAGTTTTATAGCCTAATTAAATATAGGCTAAGTGTTAGTTTTAAAATTAAGGCTATACGCGCTGGTCGATGTGCGTGCACACTCAAACAGTTCTGCACAGAGCATGACAATTCATCTTACATTAGAACGAAATGTAATACATGCTTTTAGACACGGAAGGTAGAAAGTGATGAAAAACAGTATTTCAACATCAATAGCCCAGAACACTGGACAAGTGTGTGTGATCCATATTAAGTGTATGCGTTACAACGACGAATTTTACTGTCCTGTCAATAAATTTGACAACTTTGAAACAATCCATGTCTGAGCTGTTCTATTTGACTTTAGCAAAGCAAAAACTCCGAACGTAAAATACTTGAATCAAACTTGCCTTGATAAAGTGGTACAGCTGAATGACAGCAGTCTTCAAATTAGTTTCCATGAACGCGACACAACCTCGAAACTCCCATTCTTCAAATGTAAATCATTTTAATCGGATCAAGAATCTAAATGTAAGTGTAAAATTCAGTATGACGACGTGACTCTCTGTGAATTAGCTCCACTAGCAAGGCTTTTTGTTTGATTTCTGATTTAAAGAAGCTCAGGGGAAATGTTTACATTCTGTAGAATAAACATCCTGCTCATGTCTATCTGAAAAAGAAACACGCTTATCATCTAAAGGAGTATTATATATATATATATATATATATATATATATATATATATATATATATATATATATATATATATATATATATATATTCCTTTTTTGTTGACGAAACCTCTCAAAAACTTTATTGTTTAGTCTGTTTAACAATTTAAGAACGCTTTAAAGTAATAAAGGTGGAAAGGTAAGCTACATATTAAATTAATTAATCTTATTCATCCCATTTGTTTAAATTACAAGCCAATAAAAGTAATGAGGCTATCCAGTTGCATTTTGCCAATACAAGTAGACTAATTTTGTAAGCTAAAATTAATTTATATTATCCGAAAAAAATGTGTAATGCTAATATGCACGGAATGCACTAATTACAATAAAAAGTCCATAAACGCGGGTTTTTAAATAGTGGTCTAGTTATACTGATTTTGGTGAAGCCCACTTTAGAATAGCTGACAGTGGGAGGGACACTGGGCGGCCCCTGCGCGACTCTGCCATGCCCATGCTCAAGAGCCTGAGAGGAACTGATGGAAACAGATAAGTAAAAGCCCAACTCCTAAAGGAAGGACAAGAAGACTGGATCTCGATAGGAAGCCGAATGAATCTTTTCCCTGCTGTGTTCAGTTTTATGTTGAGTAGTGCTTAGACAGTAGGCCAGTGTGAAATTACGTACAAAGAAAGAACTTAAAGCAGCGCAGTCCGTTTCTAATGATAAAAGTTTAGAAACTTAAGTTTTTTTTTCATCGTGGATTTTGACGTGCGCGTAAACGTGAAGAATGACGGCTGAAGTGCAGCAACCCTCTGTGCAGACCCCCGCTCACAGTAGCCCCATGACGGAGAAACCCGTCCAGACGCCTGTGATGGAGACCTCCTCTTCCTCCTCAAGCACGAAAGCAAAAAAGACCAACGCTGGAATTCGTCGTCCCGAAAAGCCCCCGTATTCTTACATCGCTCTTATTGTCATGGCCATCCAGAGCTCTCCAACCAAACGACTCACTTTAAGCGAAATTTATCAGTTCCTCCAGAGCCGCTTCCCATTTTTTAGAGGATCGTATCAGGGCTGGAAAAACTCTGTGCGTCACAATCTGTCTCTGAATGAATGCTTCATCAAGCTACCCAAGGGTCTAGGCAGACCTGGAAAGGGTCACTACTGGACCATCGACCCAGCCAGTGAGTTCATGTTTGAGGAGGGATCCTTCCGCAGGAGGCCGCGGGGATTCAGACGCAAATGCCAGGCGCTCAAACCTTCCATGTACAGCATGATGAACGGGCTGGGATTCAATCACATACCCGAGTCCTATAACTTTCAGGGGGGCGGCGGGGGCCTGTCTTGTCCTCCAAACAGTTTATCTTTGGAGAGTGGAATTGGGATGATGAATGGACATTTGGCTAGCAATATGGAAGGAATGGGCTTGGCAGGACACTCTATGCCCCATCTATCAACGAATAGTGGACATTCCTATATGGGCAGTTGCACGGGATCATCAGGGACGGAGTACCCCCACCACGACAGTTCCGCATCGCCGCTTCTCACCAGCGGGGGGGTGATGGACCCGCATGCCGTGTATTCTAGCACGGCCTCGGCCTGGCCTTCAGCGCCCCCGACATCTCTAAATAACGGGACGTCCTACATTAAACAGCAACCGCTCTCTCCGTGCAATCCCGGTGCCAGTTCATTGCAGCCCAGTTTACCAACACACTCTTTGGAACAGTCCTATTTGCATCAGAACGGTCACGGTACCACCGACCTCCAAGGTAAAGTTTTTAAGAACATTTGACGCTGATATAATGGAAAATAATTTTAAAATAACAATTATATATATATATATATATATATATATATATATATATATATATATATATATATATATATATATATATATATATATTAACGTTCAAAAAGTATTATAAAGTATTTATATTCTGTTTAGGCGGTTCATTCCGCTGTGGCGACCCGGATTAATAAAGGGACTAAGCCGACAAGGAAATAAATGAAAAATGAATGAATAAATATTCTGTTTACCTGTTTATCTACATGTTTAACTGGCTGATACAGAATCGCTACATTTAATTTTTACACAGTTAACATTGGCACATCAATTTCAATTGTGCCTAGATTAGGCCTAAATAAATTAAAAGTTGTTTAGTCTATTGCCTTATTTTCTTGATTATTTCACGGGTGCCTTAACACTACTTACAAATACAAAAATGAACTTCTAGACATATATTTACATCATTCAGCACATTTAAAATTAGAAGTGATTGCTGCCTGATTGCTGTAGCCGCCACAGGGGTAAGACCACAAGGAGCCACACCACGAGCCCCGCGGCAACATATGTCCGTAGGGATTTGCGTGCAAGCAATTTTACCGTTATTTAAAACGCCCAGATCTTAAGGCTCCTGCTTTGTACTTCCAACCTTCAGTGAATTCCAATTTGCAGAATTATTTAGCTTTATGTACTATAACGTTATACCAAAAAAAAGTGTATAGTAACGAACGTATTTTTGATCATTTTCTAAGGACTTATATAGGCCTAAACGTTTATGTTTGTTCGTTTGTTTGCTTGCTTGCTTGTTTGCTTGTTTGTTTGTTTGCTCTTAAACGTTGGACAAAATATACGGCCTACCCGGTTATTGAATTCAGGCGATAGTCATGTAATTTTGTATAATAATAATAATAATAATATTAATAATAATTAATAATCATATTAATAATAATAATAAGGAGAAGAAGAAGAAAAATTGGTTAGTTTATTTAAATAAAATCAAAGAAATACTTCAAATATTTTACGAGATACAGAAAACATTAGTAAATGGGTTACAACAACCGAACATTTTTTTAGAGTAAACGTAAAACTAAATGTAATAGGTGAACAGTATCCCAGAAACAATTTCTTATCATTATGGGTAACACTTTACAATAAGGTTAATTAGTTGATTGCTTAATGTATTACTAACATGAACAAACTATGAACAGAACATTTATTACATTATTAATTCATCTTCTTTAACCTTATGAATGTTAATGAAAATACAGTCGTTCATTGTTAATCATTGGTAAACTTAACTGCGCATTAACTAATATTAACAAGCATGCTTTTAATAATGCATTAATAAATTATGTTCAATTGTTGTTCATTCTAGTTCATGTTAGTAGTATAAATTAATTAACATAAACATACTATTATTACTACTAATAATAAAGTAATAATAACACAAATACATATACTACTACTACTACTACTACTACTACTACTAATAATAATAATAATAATAATAATAATAATAATAGGCGTATGAATAAGAAGAAGAGGGGGAAGAAGAAGAATAAAACGTTTCATAAGAACACTACAAGAAATAGGACAACCCGAACTTACAGCCACAGGAAATTCAATTTCTTAATTAAGCCCTTAAACTACCAACTAAAACTTTCAAAACCTGTTAAAATAGGGTCAATTGTATCTAGTTTTGTAGTAATGCAGTGCTTTATTTTGTACTCCGCAGGTATACCGCGCTATCATACCCAATCTCCCAGCATGTGTGACAGGAAAGAATTTGTCTTTTCTTTTAACGCCATGACCTCTTCATCGATGCATTCACCAGGGAGCAGCTCGTACTACCACCATCAACAGGTCTCTTATCAGGACATCAAACCTTGTGTGATGTGACTGTGCAACGACGAGCAATCGTATTAAATAGACCCAAATGAACGATAAGGTGGTCTGTAAAGTGTCTCTGTTGGAACTGGACATGAAATTACAAATTGACTTGAGAGTAGAACAGTATAAGCGCAGTGTTAGAAAATAACAAACTCATTAAAAGAGCACTTCAATAACTCAGATTCCCTACTTTGAGTATATGCAAGACTTTCAATTTTAAGGCCGGAAAAAAAAATGCCAGATTAACTCATTTCTATCAGCTCGGTACAAACTCTGCTGGCGGATAACTTCCATACACGGAGATGCAAAGATCAGTGTAACGCTCAAAAGTTGGTATTGTTGTTAAATAATTTGTATCGTTTGAATGAACTTTTTTTTTTTTTTTTTGTCTTCAAACATTTTCATTTTGCCATAAGGGGTGAAAACCAGAAGCACGCGAAATGAAGGCACTTTTAAACCCTAAAGCGCAACTTATTTATTCTGTTTAAAAATTATTTTTAGGCTACAGTTATAGCCAGAGTTAAGACTGCTTTATAGGCAATATTTGCCTAATGTAATAAGGTTAAATATAAGCACTGTTATTTTTTTAAGTTGTACATATCCATTTTGACACGTTTTATTCATCGAGCACTGTATAAACTGTACATGTATGAAAATAATACATTTTAGTGAATTATTTGTGTTCTTTTTTCAGTTGTAGGCTACTTCAGTTCATAGGAAAATTAAAACGTAATGGCATGAGTTTGAACTGTGTTTAAAATATGTTTTAAATCAATTTAAGCAATACAGTATCTTTTTTTTTTTTTTTTTTTTTTTTGGTTGGGTAGGCTGGGAGGGGTTTAACTCTGTGAATCTGTGGGCTGGATTTCAGCATCATCTGTCGAACCACTAATTAGGCTTAATGTTTAAATACAAGACTATGTTATCCCGAATAAACAGTGCGAAATAACAAAATCACTACAATGATATTGATACAATAATAGTAGATTTCAGTTGATGAAAACAACAACAATAAATGTCAATATTTCGTTCTAATTGTTTCATCGTTGGTTTTATATGGGGAGTTCAAAATTGTGCTTCTTTATAATACGATTGTCAATAATATTATATAACATAATGTAGGCGACGCAGGGCGCAGTAGGTAGTGCTGTCGCCTCTCTGCAAGAAGGTCGCTGGTTCGTGCTCAGTTGGCGATTCTGTGTGAAATTTGCATCTCCCTGCGTTCGCGTGGGTTTCCTCCGGGTGCTCCGTTTTCCCCCACAGTCCAAAGGCATTCGGTACAGGTGAACTGGGTAAGCTAAATTGTCCGAAGTGTATGAGTGTGTGGATGTTTCCCAGAGATGGGTTGCGGCTGGAAGGGCATCCGCTGCGTAAAATCGTGCTGGATAAGTTGGTGGTTTATTTCGCTGTGGCGACCCTGGGTTAATATTATAGGACTATGCCAAAAAGAAAATGAATGAATTAATAATATAATATAATATAATATAATATAATATAATATAATATAATGTTGTAAGAATATATTTATTTCAATGAATGAGACACAAAAATGGATTTAAAGTAGAAATGTTGCCTAGGTATAGCTGGTTGAAAAAAAACTGACTCAGTGCAAGGGTAGGAAAGAGTATAAATATAAACTTAATAATCTATTAATAATCATAGAGTACAATTATGTACGCTGAATTAAAAAAAAAGTAAGATCTCTCTCTCTCTCTCTCTCTCTGTGTGTGTGTGCGCACGCGCGCGCGTAAGTGTGTGCGCGCGTGTATAGCCCTGAGAGAGAGTTTATTAATAATATGTGAATAAGGGATTCTGGTCCCTTTTAAGAGAGGCCTTAATGTTCAGCAAATATTTATTATTGTCAAAATATTCTATATTCCATAGCCTCATAGATGCTGGGTTCTGTATCCACTATACATTGTATAAAGCGTGCATTTTCAAAATAAATCAGTACTAGCACAGCTGAGTCTGGAAATGTCAAAGGGGTCCTTAAGTGGACTCAATCTTGACCCCTACACAAGCACACACACACACACACACACACACACACACACACACACACACACACACACACACAAACAAACATCAAGTAAGCACTTGGTAGCGACTATTAGTTGCCATTAGTCACTCGATATTTTTGAGGTTTCTTGGGGCATATATATATATACACAACATGTATATATAACAACATGGCCAAAGGGTGATATGTATTTGCTTCATGAACTTATTTTCTCTTTGCCATCTGAAGCTGTGCTGTTCTTTTTTGTGGTTATAGGTTGTGTGCTAGGGTGTCTGGAGGACATGCTCATCACTGTCTAGGGGTGCGTTTCCCAAAAGCATCATTAGTCAACTAGAGTTGCAAGCTCCATTTTTACGCACATAGTTCAGCGATTCAGTACAATAATAGGAAATATTATAAATAATTTAAATAGTTTTCTTCGTTAATCAGCTATACTAATAGAGAAGACACCAGGGCTGCGTTTCCCAAAAGCATCGTAAGCCTAAGAAGTTCGTAGAAATGATCGTACGACTGATCTTAATATTACGGTCTGTTTCCCAAAAGCATCGTAACTTAAGTAGCACTTGAAAATCTTCGTGGATCTACGAGTGCTCTGGAGTAATCGTAAAGCCTTAAGTGCATCGTAAGGAGACAGAGTTTTGAGGGCACCTGCTGGACAACCGGCAAATTGCACCTACAATTTACTTCTCTTCAAAGTCATTATTCATTTTATTTGTACGTATATCTCTATTCATTTATATTTTCTACACATTACACAATTCAATATACAAATAATAATAATTAATAATTAGGCTAAACTTTTCAAAAATAAATGTAAGAGCTTATTTATTTATTTATTTATTTACTTATTTATTTATTTTGATGTGAGATAAGCAATTTTTGATAAAGAAATTGATAAATAATACTACTTAATTAAGGTTTCATATAAATATCGAAAATGATGCTGATGTCATTTCCGGCAAGGACTGTTAGAATTAGTTTTATGCGAGATTGGAGCAAGACGGTGTTTTTACAGTACGACATTTCCAGTTAATTTATGTTTTTAAACTGGCTCAAAAATATTTTTTTTTATGTTATTCGAGTTGAATATACATTCACACAAGTAGAAGAAGAATTATATGGATTGCTATAACATGTGCAACAATAACGAGCCATTCTATAGCGTGACATTTCAGCACTTAACAAACGGATAGCGACTCCTAAGTTGCACTTAAAGCTGGGCTACGTGCAATTGTGTTAAGTGCATTTTTGGGAAACGCACGTGAAACAATAACGAACGTTCGCAAAATGACTCGTAGAAAACGCTCTTAAGTGCTAAGATCAATCGTTATCGGGAAACGCAGCCCAGATCTTTTTTTACATTACTGTGATGGTTGGGTTTAGGGTTGGTTGATAGTGTAGATGTAATAAAATACAATAAATGGGAAATTTAATAAGTAATATAAATATTTCTTCTTAACCTCCAGGCCGCAGCCGTATGTGATCTAGGGCTGATTAACTATGTGGATGGATGATACCAGCCTTCTGAGCCTACACTGTAAAAAATTTGACCTTAAATTCACAGTAAATTACTGGCTAATAATTGCATTACTTTCACAGTAAATTACTGTATGTAAATTCACAGTAAATTATTGTGAGGTAGTTCACAGTAATTTACTGTGGTTTTGTCACATTAAATTATTGTGAAATTACAACCATATATTGTAACTTTACAGTAGATAATAAAGTCCGTTACTGTAATTTCACAGTATTATCTTGTGGAATTAACTATATTTTACTGTGAATTTGCAAAACGATTACTGTGATTTAGCAGTAGGTTGCAGTTTAAATACCTGATTTAACTGTAAAGTTACAGTTATATACCAGATTACTGTAATTTAACAGTTTGGTGCTGTAAAATTTCAAAGCAATTTTAGGTCACACAAAAATGAAAATTTTATCTTGATTTACTCACCCTCAGGTTGTTCCAGCTCTGTTAAAATTGATTTTTTTTTGTTAAACACAGGAATAAAAATATCAAATTTTCCTCTTTGTGTCCAAACAACCTGAGGATGCGTAAATGACGACAGAATCTTCATTTTTGGGTGATCTGAAAAGACTCTAAAATCAAAATAAAAACAAACACACATACATTTTACAGATTTATTTAACAGCTTAATGACATCTGTGTAAACATTTCAGAAAACTTTCAAAAGGTGAAGCCTCAAAAAATACTATAAGAACATATTAATAAAAAAATCTGACATCATATGTAGCATACATATAAAAAGCAGTGCTTCAGAGTGCGCTCTCTCTCTCTCTCATTATATATATATATATATATATATATATATATATATATATATATATATATATATATATATATACATACATACATACAAACATGAGAGAAAGAGAAAAAACTTCTTGCTAAATTAGGCAGTCGTCTATTCAAGGTCAATCTTTTTCCTGATAATTTTACACACTTGCTGGTTGATGTGTCTTCTCTGCTTCTTTGACTTCGTCTGTCTTCCATCTCCAAACTGGTGCCCAAAAAGCACCTATAAGCAAAAGGGCAGACAAACAGTTAGCTTCATACAACACTACTGGGACACTACTGCTGCACTAGAGAGCAAAATTACTGTTAGCTCAGTTTGAACATGCTGACAATACTGTAGCTCAGTCAAACTGCAATCATTTAAACAAAAACATCTGAAAAACATTTCCATCACAAACACAAAATAAAGAACAGTCCAACAACAAATAGTGGTTTTAATGACCTAGGCAGAGCATTTTAAAACAGTTGATTTGATTTACACATTCTGTTTACAGACTATAATCTAATGCTGGGTTCACACTTATTGCAAAGTTAACACATGCATTACAGTACTTGCTCTTGAATACTAGTAGGATGTTTCTTGCATCAAGCTAATTTTTCATGATTTAAATATTAGGAAGATTTTGCAAAAAAAACTTGATTGAAGTGATACAGCACTTGTGTTGTATTCATTTCAATCAAGTTTTTTGCAAATATTCCAAATATTTTTCAACGTTTTTTGAGTTTCACTTAATTTGTGCTGCCCAGTAAAAATTTCCCACTATTTATGCATTTGCAATGACTTGCATGTAATCCACTCACCTGAATAGGTAACTTCACATATGATATAAGAGCCCCATCCTTTTAAAGACAGCTTCCCCTCTGGTCTCCAGCACAGACAAACAAATTGTGTCTGCAACACAGCCCTTTATAACAAGGGGACAAGGGGAGTCATGACTTGTGCTCCTATACATTCCTTGTTTAACCCCCCTCCCCCCAAAACAAGCCCTCAGTTACAATATTTATTGTAGACATTACCTTAAATTCCAGAGTGCAAAAGGCATCTTCAGCATACTTCAGTTTCAGACCAGATCCAAAGTCTGTTGTGAAATCCAGGTGAGGTCCCATGACCACTCGACCCTCCGAGTCCAAGGAATAAGACTAAAAGGGGGAAAGAAGGACTAAATTAGAGGTGTTTGTGAATAATTAAATTTGTTTGTAGAAACAAAGTTGACATTCCATGCTCTGCCTATTAAAAACCAAGCAAACAAACACACATGCCCAGTAAAATTGCTAATAAAAATAAAAACTATAGTTTAAAAAAATCCTTGTCTAATATTTACTACTACTGGAGGTACTGGTGGAACTTCTGGAAGAAGAAAAAGAGTTTGTACAAGAAACTGCTCACAACAAATCTGTGAAAAACCTAACATTAAAAAAATCTAATAAAAATGAGGAAAGCATCAACATTACCTTTAATAATCAAGCGAGGGGTGATTGGTAGCATCAGTGTTTCAACATCAATGGCTGTGGCTGCAAAAAAATATGAATATAATAAGAGTAGAATAAGACTCAATCTAACACACGCACACACATACTCTCTCTCTCTCTCTCTCTCTCTCTCTCTCTCTCTCTCTCTCTATATATATATATATATATATATATATATATATATATATATATAGGTTTAGATTGTGATAATGAATTTAGGTTATATTTGTGTGCTCAGAATTTACACTCACCTCACACTTCAGCTATTATCAGGTACACCTGAACACCAAAAAATAAAATCTACAGTTAGTGACAATATACAATTAGTTCTCATTAGTAACAGTTAAATGTTAGCACTGCATTAACACCAGTGAGAAATATACAATATGTACTGTGTTAGTTTAAAAGAATACAACTGAATTGTATTATAAGCCTAATTTAATAAAACAGTTAAGACTTGTTTCATAATGAGTTTAGTTTATTTAACTAACTTAACGTTAACGTTACAGTGAACAAAATTAACGTAACGTTACATGATGGTGACTAACCGTAACGTTAACTTAAGTGAAGGTCAGAGCTTACCTTAACTTTAGTCATTTCACCTTTACTTCAGTCTTGTACTGAAACAGAAAATGCAGTTAAGAAGTTAATTAAAGAAAATTCCCTTTCTTTTTTCAGGAACTAACGTTAACGTTATGCTAATACCTCAGAAAACACTACAATCACCATCTGGCGTCGTTAATTTCTTGTTTTAAAAAAAGGCGCGCTTAAACCCTGTACGTGCGACTACAACTGAAGTACTCGGTAAATTCCTGTTAAATGACATGCACTATACAGAAATACACATACAACAATCATTTAACGGACAAAAGTCATATTTTAACACTTACCGAGGATGAATCTGTTGGGTGAAGAGACGACGGCGTTGTCTGTGGTGATGGCGCTTGTTTGCGGTCGAGTCGAGTCAGTTCTGTTAAATGAATCGGCTCCTTTAAGTGAACAGTAAAGAGTCGAATTCGGCTCCTTTAAGTGAACAGTAAAGAGTCGAATTCCCCTGAAAACGATTCCGTTTTGTATAATATTGTAAGACGCAAACATATAATTCATTAATATTTCATCATATTGCTTGGTTCGTGTACTCCTTGTACACGAATTGCTTGTTGATGACTAAGAGCTCATGAACACGTCTGATAAAATATCTGAATCTGATTCAATGTCACACGAGCCCTGAACCGAAGCAGTGCAAAAGTAATATATTGATTGAAATATAAAGTTAATTATTTTCTTCGCCATTCAAAATATTTCATATCTCTGACTTTAACAGTAAGAATAAAGTTCGTTTGGAGTGTATTGAGAATTATTATTTTTTTACTCCCAGGATTTGCACCAAGCTGCATCAAGCTGTAATGGTGGATGAGAAGGCACATAATATTATAAATATTGCTTGTAATATGTAATGAAATAAAGTTTTAACACTTTTTCATGCGAGAATGTAGTTCTTCAAAACTCAAATCTGTGGATTGTTAGTAAAGATTGTGTGTAATTTTAAGTGTGTTTTGCCGGTAGCGGAGATCTATGACCTCCAGGCGGTAACGGCGCTCATTACTCATGTATCCGCCGAGAGGCGCCTTGGGACAATTGCCCCGTCTTCGATGGCTCTATTTGCGTCCGAAAATGAAGTTTTAACTGTTTTTCATGCTACAATGTAGTTGTTTAAAACTCTAATCTGTGGTTTATTTATATAGATAAAAAAATAATAATAATTTATATATATATATATATATATATATATATATATATATATATATATATATATATATATATATATATATATATATATTTAATTCTGAGATTAGTGACCTCCAGGCGATGACAGGTGCCCAATACTCATGAAACCGTCTAAAGCAGACATTTACCCTGACATTAAAATAATTGTTGGCTGTTTAACAGTCTTTGGTTTCATTAATTAATTACTTTTTATTCCAGTTTATTATGTTTTGGCTAAGCACACAGTTGTTCATTAAATATTATTTCCTATTCTATGTTAACTGTATAAAATTAAATAAAGATGCAGTACAACCAAAAAGATGTTGGTAACCAAATCGTTTTGGGGGCTATAACATTCTGTTATTATCTGTTAAAAGTTCATTTGTATTAATTTCTACGTTGAATTAAAAAAGGTTTGAATTTCTATAACTAACGTGCAAAAGATATAGCCCTTTTCACAGTAATTTGCTGTAATCATGCTACCTGCCGTAATTTCAGAATAAAATTATGAATACAACATATTACTGTGAATTTTTCAGTTAAATACTGTGAAGGGATACTAATGTAATTTACTGTGAAAAATTACAGTAACTTGTTGTGAAAACCTGGAAATTTTTTACAGTGTACCAGTACGCACAGAAGGCCCCAACTGGCCCATATCTATCAGCTGATAACCACTGATAAAGCCCATTCAATTAAGTGAAAACATTCTAAAGTAATTTAAAACTGTTTTTAGTACCAAGTTAATAGAACAGAAGCTTATTTTTTTATTATCCTCACATATGTTTAGCTTATTTAAGCTTATTTTTGTTACATTATTATGCAGATAAGCTATTTTGCATAGAAGGCAAAAAATGTATTAAGAGATTATTTTTAAGATTTCTTGTTTTTTGTCAATTCAAGAAAGATAGGTCCTATTTTATGATTATTAGATGTTTTGCTTCTTCTTATTTCCCAGTAATGGGTTGTGACTGGAAGGACGTCCGCTGAATAAATCATCTGCTGAATAAGTTGGCTTTTCATTCAGCTGTGGTGACCTCTAATAAATAAAGGGACTAAGGCAAAGCAAAACGAATGAATGCTTCTTCTTCAGCTTTAGTTACGTCAGTCATATGCATCCATCCTGCAGCAGTCTGATAACATAACATTGCATTTTTTTTACATTATTTTCCAACAGTTCAGAAAAAAAAGCATCCTTGTATTTGGAATTAGGACTTTTTATATTTAAAAAAAATCTATATTTATAGGCAGTTTTGTAATATGTTTAAAATTACTTTTAATGTATGAAACAATTTCAATAAAAAAAATTATTAAAAGACAACACCATTTGAAAAGCTAATAAACAAAGTGTAAATATGAAGACTAATATTCATCATTCATCATTAATCATAATCGCACGGTTGACCTGTTTAGGCGATTTAAATTTTGTAATTAAAACTCCTTAGACTCGTTTTATCTGAATAAAGGGTTGAAAAAACGGCGTATTTTCATTTATATGCACTGGGTGGCACTGCGGCAATGTCATTCATTTTTTGCTAAAAAGCCGAGACAAAACCGTCTATGTGGCGCTCTTTTTAAACTCTCGTTGCAAGTGACGCTAAAAGTTGAGATAAGTTTTATTTTTTAAATATGGATTTCATGTTCTAGACCTTCTAACAATATATTTTGTTGGTTATAAGAAACGGTAATACAACTGATGTATACCTCCGAAAGGGAGCGTGACCACTCGGTTGAGTTGCCAATTTAAGGGTAAAAATAATTGATGTTCAATGAGATCGTCATTGGGATATTATGGAGCCAGATCAGTCTCAAATATAAAACATTTACTAAATGAAATGTATACATGCACAGCGCAATTCACATTTACAAAAGCCAGTATGTGAATTTGTAAATATACAATTTGTGATTAAAAATCAAAAATATTTTTGCCTAATGAACTGGATTTGCATATTCAGAGTCCTGATTTCAATTTACAAATTTGATGCTATTTTTTGAATTGTGTTTTGAATTTACAAGTTTAAATTGTTTATTTTGAATTATAAATAGAATTTATGAATTGGATTTGTGTATTTATGAATCGTGTTTTGAATTGATGAATTGGGTTTGTGTATTTTTGAATTGTGCTTTCACTTACAAATTAGATATGTGCATTTATGGATCGTGTTTTGAATTGGACAGTTTACTTCCTACACTGAATTTAAGGTTTTTAACTATTATTTAGGCTGCACAATAAGGATGCACTGAAATAAATTAAATAAATTATGCCATTTATTAGTACCATTGCATTTATAGCCAGGGATGGGCAGTATTTATGATACATGTATTTAAAATACGTATTTTAAAAATCAAAATAGTATTTTGTGATTTTTATTTGATAGGGTTTATGAAAATGTCTTAATATTTTATATCAAAATACTTTAATGTCTTGTATTTTTGTATTTTTAAAATGCCTCTATTTGGTATTAGAAAAGGTCACACTTTGGTTTTGAGGGGCCTCCAACAACAGGCTGATATGCATGCATTAAAATGCATTTAGTTTTACTTAATCATCCCCATATGATTTGTTCAGCGATTCATTTGTATCCAAACTGCTCCTTAGCACAAAACTAATCTGTGCTGATTGGTCCGAGGAGGACCCAGTCTGTTGTGATTGGTCAATTGCATTCAGCACGAGACAGAGAGAAATGCCCACCACAGCTATGAAGTAGCAGTGTTTGTGAGAGCCCAATGTAGCAATACAATAAGTCAATGCAGGTAAACACTAGCATATTACTCTACTCCTAAAGGTTCAAGAAACCCTTGAGTACTTTTTTTAAGATGTTAACAGATTTGTGTGTGTTGAGCATCAGTTAAGACAAGGTTAGCAGCTGTTAGCTTTAATTGTGGGGAAAGCTGGATAATTTTGAGCTTTTGTCAGCTAGTTTCATCTTCCTGGTTTAAAACAATTTTTGGGGCTTGATCAAAATTGGAGACGTAGAGCAAAACTGCAAGTGAAAGGATGACACATCGGTTTCTCATTATCATTTATATCAGAGTTTTCTTATCCTATGATGCTGTGTTCACACCAGACTCGGAGCGCGCGGATATACCACACTATTCGCGCGTAAATAGCCACGTGAACATTTGAGGTTACTCGCTTCATTCGCGCGTCAAACCCTGTTTCATTCACGCAACAAATCCACTTCATTCGCGCGTCAAATTCACTTCAGAACAGTCGCAGAGACTGATACGTTTAGGGTCGTGTCTGAGTCCACTAGATCCTTTCAGAGGTGCATCCAGCTCTGTGAGCTCATAAACTCCTCCAGAAACTGAGCCTGGATGACGGAGGCTTTCAGTGGTGCTTCTGACTGAGCCAAGCCCAGTTTGATGAACTGTTGGTGTCGGCTGGAGGATTTCCCCCCGGAACACCGACAACAGGCGATACGTCACAATCACGCCCCCACAAGAGCAAGCTCCTGATTGGTTAACGGAGCATAAATGTCCGCTGAAGTTCAGATTTTCGAACTCGAGTGATTTGCGCAAAACGCGCGTTAATCGCATCAAACGCGCAATTCGCGCCACGCCATTCACGTGAATCGTGCCATTCACACCGCATCATTCGGGCAATTCGCGTCATTCGCGCCGCAGGATGTCTATTCGCACGTTTGCATTGAATTAACATGTAAATCACTCACGCTTGACACGCGTTACGCGTCTAGTGTAAACGCAGCATGAAAAGAGCCTGTTTCTTAATTATTCATGACTGTGCGTGCTTTCCGAAGGCAAGACACAAACCTGCCAGTGCCAAGCTGTGAGATCATATGTTAGTCACTGGGTGAGACCGCATCCACGGACCCACGGCACACAATATTTAGCCTTTCATGAATGGTCGTACTGTATGTGTTTGTTTCCATGATTCACGGAGTTTGTTGCATATTTTTCCCCGCAATCCTGTCCGGGTCGATACAGCAAAGCTGTTTGTGTGCAGCAAGCATTTTTGTCGGGAGAGCAGTACTAGTATGGCAGAGAATGGCAGACTTTGTCTTTTATCAATGGAGTTCGTTCACATTTAGACACATCGCCATGCTGCTGTGTTCGCCTAAATCCTCCAGATTACCAGCAGGGCTAATGGTTGAAATAAGCAGGGCACCTGCTGCACTGCGTCTGTATTCAGACTTGGGGATTGAGCTAGAAGTTCTCATTTATAGTGTTTATATGAGCACGATTATCTTTATAATAATATAAATTATGGTTGTGTGTATATGAAATTATGAATAACAAATGTAGTAGGGCATTACTATTGTTTATTTCTTTGCATTTTAACTTTGTAAACTATAAAATTATGGGTCTCCTCACGGTTTGTGCCTCATTTTGTGAGCCCACTGACAACAGTTAATTACTCCCCTCCTTCTCCCCTGCTCTGCCGGCCACACCCACTCCTGCCTCTGCTCGCAGAGCTCTACGCCTATTATGATGCATTTTTGAAAAAATTCTGGGATAGACTTAAACTGAAAGAGGGGAGTTTCATGGCCCTTAAATGCTGACCCCAAGTAATACCAACATACATTCAGTATTAATCCACACAGAGGTAAAACTTATATATTTTTTAAAAATTGACCGTGCCGCATGTGTAAGAGCAGCTGATAGTGGCCATAGCAATGACAAACGACAGAGAATCAGGAGCTCAGAAACTCATTTAAATTGATAAAGGAAGCAGTACGCGTCACATTTTCAGTGTGGTTTTGGACACAATATGTGAATAGCCCCATGAAGGTTTAACCCAAAAGATAAAAGTGCAGTTCCCTGCCCACCGAATTGATTGACAGCTGCGTATTAACATGTCTCCATAGTAATGCGAATAATCATATCAATATATCATATCAAGACAGGAAATGCGCAAAGCAACTGGAAATAAAAATTCTATTTAGTTTGCTAGGATTGTCAATCACCATTAAAAATCTAAAATGAGTTTTTAAAGTTTAAAATGTCTTAAGACAGTGCATGTTTGTAATGAATAACAGTGATTTACTTCAGATTTACTTCATCCCCACAGCTGCGTGTCAGTACAATTATGAAAGAAGACGCTTCATTCCCAGTTTGTGGACATTAAATCAGGTTTATTTTTGAACATTAACATAACGAATATCCACAGAGCAGTGGATATTAACCTGTATCCTGTCACATTTGCTGTGCAAAAACAATTCAAAGCTAAACGCAAGCGCTGTCTGTGTGTGTGTGTGTGTGTGTGTGTCCGAGCTGTGTATCTGTGTGTGTACATGAATTTTGTAACAACCTTGTGACTGACTCATCGTTGCAACTCAACAACAAATGCATCAAATACTCATTGGTAAAGTTCTTACTGTGGTGTTTCTCACAAACCTTATGTGAGATCTTCTTCCATTATGTCTGTCTGTTGTCTGAGGCAGCCGAGGGCAGCGATTGAGACACACTGACAGGCACTTGGTGGGAACGGTGGGCAGGGAGGACTAGCTTTAAAGGCCCAGTACAAAAAACAGCAGCAAGCTGTTACAAGCTATAAAACAGAAACTTCAGAAAGCTATAATAAATGGGTGTTTTGAGCTGAAACTTTACAGACACATTCTGTGGACACAAAAGACTTATATTAAATCTGGAAAAAGGGGTAACCCAGGTGCCCTTTATGCCTAGTTCAGACTGCGTGATTTTAGCCCAGATTTTCAAATCGCAGACAAATGCCTGAAATCGCAGGCAAATCGCTGCTCGTGCACGTGAGTGACAATCACACAGTATGAACGATCAAAGACGCGATCTGAGAGAATCGCCGATGAGTCGCCGATGCCTATGAGATATTTGGCATGCTAAATATCTGGAGCTGTCGGCAATTCAAATCATGCCGTGTGAATTGAGTTTTGACTAAAAATAACATCAGCGATCGCCTACAGCCAATGAAAGAGCAGCATTCACTTGTGTGTGCGTGTGTGTATATGTGCTGCAGGCCAGCGGGAGGCTGGGGGAGAAGTTAAAAGCGCTCTTTTTCGGTTTATTTGGACCCACGAAATGGAGAAAAAACTAGTGGAGGTTTGACAGGACTCAGGAGCAACCGTGTCTGTTCTGACATTTCATACAGAAAGAAATTAGTTTATTATCAACGTTGAGGAGAAATGGCTAATTCCCTTTAAACCCAGGTGAGCAAACATGTACATGTTCTACCCCTTTAAAGGCTTCTTTCTCATTATGTAGTTAATAACAAAAGATATACTACATGTTTTTGGCTGTGAGACGTAGTTTGGACGAAGTTGTCGGCGATTCTCCCTATAGTAAAGTCATGCAATGTGAATGTACATGTTGCCGAACCATCTAGCAGTGTAAACAAAGCAGCGACGAAACGCTAGCCCAGATAGTCATGTAGTGTGAAAACATCTGTGACACGACTAGTTTGAAAATCATGCAGTCTGAACTCGGCATTAAAATCCAGCGAATCCCACACTGCAGCGTAGGTTATTGTATTAATCATCAGAAAAATGATAGGAACAAACACAGCACTAGGTTGGCTATAATGTGGTAATGTTGTGTAAATTTACTTTACTCCTTTATTCATCGCAGCCGAATCTCCGTCTCTCAGTGATCATCATGTTCGTGTCATGATCAGTCCTGTTATCCCCCGCGCTCTGCTAGTGTCTAAAGGGAAAGCAAATTCACATTTTACTGAATCTGGACCAACAGATGTATCAAATACTCATTAGTAAACATTAACATAACAGTGATGTACCGTATTGATGTTTACGCGTTTAGCAAAAGATCTGAACCCAACTCGATTTAAACATTCAACGTTGAGTTGACCATTTTATTAAGCAATCAATAGTTTTAAACAGTGTATTTTTTAGATTTAAACCTCAACTGGATGTTGTCATTCACTTAATGCTGTTTTTCATACTGCATGGAAGGTCATTTTCAAAAATCCACAATAGAGGCCCTTTAAAAACTGTAAAATACTTTGTATGCCGTCTACATGATAACATTATAAAAATGGAGCCTTACATTGGTGATTTCTCAGGTATTTGCCTAGGTTTGAGATCAGAACTAAAAACTGATAAATTATGTGGTTAATGCTTGGAGTATGGATGGAAGTTTAGCACACATAAAAAAACATAACTGACAAATGGCATGAGTGAATTTGAGAGCAAGTCAACAATCATTGAAATAGTATACTGCACAATGCCTAGACCAGTAATATGTATTGAAGTATTCAATTGCAATAACATTTAGTTATTTAAAAAATAAATATGTGATCCAAAAATTAAAACTATCCTATATATATTGAGCAACCTGTCGCTTGAAGGCCAGATTTCAAGCATCTGTAAAACTGCATTATTTTTTTCAAATGTTGCCAAACTTTGACATATGCTATCAGTGTCTGATTCAGAAAAGCTTATTTACGTTTTTATGACCGGTTAGACAATTGTAATGCTTTACTAGGTGGTTGTCTTGTTGGCTTAATTAACCAACTTCAGCTAGTTCAAAATGCAGCTGGTAGAGAGCTTTCTAAGACAAAGAAATATGATAATAATATTCAAGTTCTTTCATTCTTGCCTTGGCTCTCTATTAAATATTAATTATCGTATATATCGTATAAAATTGAACATTTTATTGACTGCTTAAAAAGCCCTGAACGGCTTAGCTCCCCAGCATTTGAGGGAGCTCCAGGTGTAATACAGCCCCTCATCTCCACTACGCTCAATTAATTCTGGACAATTGATTATTCTCAGAATATCAAAATCAACTGTAGGCAGTAGATCTTTCTCATATCTGGCACCTAAACTCTGGAACAGCCTTCCTAGCACAGTTCGGGAAGCAGACACACTCTGTCAGTTTAAAACTAGATTAAAGACATAACTCTTTGCATTAGCATACATATAAAACACAAATGCTGTTAAAATCCAAATTCTCTAAAGGATTGTTAGTCTGCATTATTTAGAGCTACCAGAGTCGGAAACACTTCCCAAAAGACAATATAATTTTGTACGGCATCTGCGTTTTTGTTAGTTTGTTTTTATTACTGCTTTGGTTTCCATAATCCTGGAACAGGGCCTTGACTGCAGCTCTGCACAAAACGTTTGGCCAGAGGAGAAATGGTTGTGCCCAACTGGGCTTGGGTTCTCTCAAGGTTTTTTTTTTTCTCACCACTGGCTTGCATGGTTCGGGACAGGTGGAGCTGCGCATCAATGGATTTGCTCTTCAGTGTTTAAACTTTCAGCAGTAAAATTTAGACCAAAATGAACTGAACTAAACTGAACTTCAATTGTGAAAATTGGACAGACACATTTTCAATTTACTAGAACTTCTACGTTAAGCTGATTTGACATTCTGCATTATAAAAAATAAAAATGAATTGAATATAAATTGAATTGATACACTGAATATTATAAAGTATGCAATGTTATATAATTATTTTACTCAGTTTATGTAACTGAAAACTAGTTAGGTACATGGAAAAATCTGAAAAAACTTAATGTCACGACTCTTATACAAGGAGGATCCAAATGCGAGTATTTTAATGAACAGAGGACACACGAAAGTTCAAAACAAAAGAGAGCCACATGCCACAATGAAGACATCAAACGGACAGCGAAGGATACTGGGAGACAACAGTCAGGAACAAGGACAAACAAGGACAACAAACGGACTGATAACCAGCACATACCACAGGAGGAAATATATAGCCAGCCAAATGAGGTTCAGCTGGACGATAATATGTTAGCTAATGACATCAGCTGATCGTAGCACGCTGTCAACACAAAAGGTAAACAAACACACACCCTCACACATGACAACACACAAGGCATGATACATAACATACAGGAGGAACACACAGATCCATAAACCGTGACACTTAATTTTTTAGTATTATTATTGCTAGAATGTATTCATTTTGTATTGCATTTTGCTTGAAGAGTTTTTTTTAAAGTGCTTTTTCATATCATAGGTTTACTGAGCCGTACCGAAAGCATGACCTAAAACCGAACCATAAGTAGGGATGGCTGACACAAACCTGACGTTTTGACAGTGTCTAAATCCCGAAGCACAAGTGTTTTGAAATACCCACCAAAAACATGATCCGAAAGTGTTTCGAAACACCTGGTCACGTGACTAAAGCAATTCAAAGCTATGATCATTTGACAAGCATTCCGAGACCTGGTGAATTTGTGTTAGACTAACAGGGTCAGAAACATTTCTGTGTCATATAGCCTTAGTGGACCGTGCATGTGCGCATTGTTTATGTACTTCAAATGGCTTTTGGGTTCGAATCCCGACTTGTACAAATACTCTGAAATTATGATTTTATATATTTTTATTTTATATTTAATTTAATTTAACGAATAATTTAAATAATTCTTGTTAACTTCTGGCCAAAAGCATATCTGATCTAGCAACAACCCTGTTTTATGACCAAAAATTTTTTTCACAAAGTGTTCATTCGGATGTCAGACGAATGTTAAAACAAAACAATTCAAGAACAGTGCATTTCAAACATAGCTGTATCAGCCTGGATTCGAACCTGTTATGTCCAATAAACAAACACAAACGGAGCTTTGGGTGAATGCCAGTTTACTGTATGAACTTCTGATATCACAACAAAACGAAACAACAAACGACAGAGCTGCCACATGCGCCACAGTCACTTTACGAAAGTATTACTACAACAGATAATGACAATAAAGAACTGGTTAGCAACCACAACACTTCACCCCTCCCACTAAGCTCAAGTATGAAACATAGTTTCGAAGTCCTGGAAATGCGCAGGACGTGCCCTTGTCCTCACAGGGCGAGCTGTCATGGTATCTTCAGATCCCTGACAGCGTTCAGTAATCACATCCTGTTCGGTAACTCCATCACTATTCAGATTTAGTGGGGGCAGAATTGGGTCCGAGGGTCGGATTAGGGTTTTCTCCGTAACAGCAGGGTTAGGCACTTTCCGAAGACAGCTGGCATGCCAGCGAGATCCATTAGCTAGCTCAAAAGTGACTGGTCCAAGTTGGCGTTTGACCCGGAGGGGCTCAGACAGAAATTGGCTCAATTTATTATTGCGGTGTGGCCTACAGGCTCATACCCAGTCCTGTACTCTAATCTTTGTGGGCCGAACATGATGCTTGCTGTCGTACCTGGTTCTCATGTTTCATCAGGAGCTAATGAGATGGTCTCAGCTTGTTTAACGGTAATTCCAGCTCCCGGCCAAGCATGAGACAGGCAGGAGACACCCCAGTGGTGGCATGATGGGTAGCGTGATAATGCAAGAGGGTCTGGGAGAGAGCAGCCTTAAAGGGGAAACCTTGGGCAAGGTGTGCACGTATGCCATTTTTCAGACTTTGATTGAATCTTTCCACTCCGCCATTAGCTTGAGGATGGTAGAAGGCAGTGCGTACATGGACGATGCTCTTAGCAGCCATCAAGTATGATGAAAACTCACTAGAAACAAACTGCGGCCTATTGTCAGTGGTAATGACTTGTGGAACTCCCCATCGTGAAAAGATTTGCTCCATGAAATCGACCATTGCGGAAGCTGTAACTGAGCCCATAGGTGCAACCTCTGGCCATTTTGGCGAGCTCCCCACAAATGTACTTCTGAAGACATTTGTGCCCATGGCTTGGTGGGCCAGTCAACAGGTTGCAAAGGTGGCGGTGATGGGGCACCTGTTTTACCACTAAGCAGACAAGGTGCAGTCATGTACAAGAGCTTCTAGCTTCCTGTCAATCCCTGGCCACCAAACTGAATCTTGGCTCCTCTGCTTCACTTTAACTATCCCCACGTGCCCCTCATGTGCCATTGCCAGCACCTGCCCCCTAAGGGATGGAGGAATAACTGCTCTGTGCCCACGTGCAATGCATGACTCACCCCAACATGTCAGTTCTACTCTGACTCCTGAGAAAGGTGTCAGGTCAGCGCTTAGTTGAGATGGCCAACCTTTCTGAATGTAGGTGCTGAGGGTAATGAAGAGTGGGTCTGCCGCAGATTCTCGCTTAAGTTCTTCAAGTGACACTGCAGTCTGCAACGGCTCATGCATTAACTGCACAAGTTCACTTTCTAACTCTGATTCTGGCTGATTGGCTGTGCTAGCTGGATCTGCCATTCAACAGGACAGGAAGTCCGCAACCACATTATCTTTTCCAGGAGTGAACATGAGCTGGAAATTGTACTGATTCAATCTGTCAGCCCATCTGTAAAGCCGTAGAGGCTTGTGACCTGTTCCGGCAGAGGAAATGAGGGTAGTAATAGCCTGGTGGTCTGTTCTGAGTGTAAAGGATCATCCGCATAAGTACATGTGCCAGCGCTCACAAGCCCAAATGCATGCCAACGCCTCTCTCTCCCTCACCAAATATTTCTGTTCCACAGTACTCAGAGCCCGCGAAGCAAAAGCTATAGGCCTTTCAACGCCATCATGCAGCTGTGACAGGACTGCCCCAACTGTTACTGCTGATGCGCCACAGGTCACCAGGGTGGGGCTGGAGAGATCAAAATGAGCTAGGGTTGGTGGAGATGTGAGAAGACGTTTAAGTCGATGAATAGCCTGCTCACAATCTGCTGTCCATGCCCAGGAGGTGTTCTGCTTGAGCAGTCGTCGTAGCGGGGCCATGATTTCAGAATACTGGGATAAGAACCTGAGATAATAGGCAGTCATGCCGAGGAAAGACGCAATCTGTCCAGCTGAGGTTGGCACTGGGAGGTCGAGAATGGCTTAGACGTTGGACTGCAATGGAGTGATACCTGAACTCGACACCCGGAGACCCACAAAGTCTATTGCTGGGACAGCAAACACACATTTTTCCGTGTTCAGCCTCAGATTGTGTCTAGACAGAGCAGTGAACCCCTGTATGAGGCATTCGTCATGAGTCGTCATGTCCTTTCTATGCACTACAATATCATCCAAGTACATAGCTGTACCAGGGAGCCCTGCTAGGACAGCAGACATGATTTTCTGAAAGCAACTAGGCGCTGAACTTAGGCCAAAAGGAATCCTTTTAAAACGGAACAACCCCATGTGAGTCACAAATGCAGTCAGGTTTCTGCTATCTTCGTGCAGGGGTATCTGCATGTAACCTTGCTTGAGATCCAGCTTGGTGAACACTGAAGAGCCATAGAAGAGTGTTGTAAGTTCCTCAATTGTGGGCAACGGGTATTTGTCTGGAATCACAGCTTGTTAGGCCCCCGAAGGTCAACGCAGAGACGTATGCCCCCAGAACGCTTTTGCACAATCATAAGATTTGAGAGCCAAGGGGAAGCATCAATAGGCTCAATGAGGTTCGCAGCTAGCATACCCTATAGTTCAGTGGTGATCTTGTCCCGCATGACTAGTGGCACTCGTTGCAGTGGCTGAATTACAGGCAATACATCTGGGTTATTCAGGGGTTTGTGGGCAAAAACAGAAAGGCACCCTAAACCAGTGAATAGAGCAGGAAACTGTGTCTGCCATGGGGTGTTCACCTGCAGGATGGTTGCACCGCTGTTGTCATGCAGAGAAAAGCCAAGGCTAAGGAGCAGATCAAGGCCCAGAATATTAGCTCCCTGTTAAGTAATATAGAATGGAAATTCAGTAAGACAGTTTTTTCCATATTGTACTGGCAGTTTGATTACTCCAATCACTGAAATGCCTGCATGACCTCAACCACAAAGTTTCAGAGGAGATGGCTGTAACACAACGTCAGAGAAAATTTTCCTGTAGGTGGCCATATTAAGCAGTGACACTTAAGCTCCTGTGTCAATAAGCAGTGGAATGCAAAAGTCCTTCAGCTATACACCACATGTAGAGAAAGTGAGGGAGTGAGGACCCACTGTATAAATTACTGCTGGTGAACACTGTGAAGCAGACTTTGATTTGCAGCACCTTGCAAAGTGGTTAAGCTTACCACAATTTCTACACTTTTGACCAAAAGCTGGGCAGTCTGGAGACCTATTAGCATGACGAATGGAGCCACAGTTGCCACATTTATGTCTTTGTTGACCTGATTGAGGCTGTGTTTGTTGGATAATAGCACCTGCAGGCTGAGACTACTCATTCACAACTGTATTTGCGGGTACAAACGTGACGTCATTTTTAGCTGCATTAGACTCCGCTATTTTAGCTGCACACTGTGTAGCCTCTTCAATTTGGAGAGCAAGAGTGAGAGCTTTATCCAAAGAAAGTCTATCATCTTCCATAAGCAGCCTCTCTCTGACTCGTGCACTATTTGTTTTCTCAATAAGCTGGTCTCTAATTATTTCGTCACGAAGAGAACAGAATTTGCATGGTTCAGCAAGGCTCTTTAAATCAGCGACAAACTGACTGGCTAACTCACCTGATCGCTGGGATCTTTGACTGAAATTAAGACATTTCAACAGCACGCTATGAGTCCTTTGAGAATGTCCTTGCAGTCATGCAACAGCGTCAGAGTATGTATCTGCAGTGCCAAGTGCCGTAATCCCTCCGTGCCGAGACAGTGAAGGAGAAGCACGCGCTGTCTCCCGTCCGGGACATCATCCAAGCATGTGACTACAAGGTACGTCTGAAATGACACATACCAGCGCTCCCATGGCATGACAGTTTCGCCAGCAAGGGGCAGAAATGGCTCTGGGGGAGGCAGAGATAAAGCCATCCTAGTCGCCAAATGTTATGTCCAATAAACAAACACAAACGGGGCTTTGGGTGAACGCCAGTTTACTGTATGAACTTCTGATATCACAACAAAATGAAACAACATGTGGCAAAGCTGCCGCACATGCGCCACAGTCACTTTACGACAGTATTACTACAACAGATAATGACAATAAAGAACTGGTTAGCAACCACAACAGAACCCACTATCCCTGCATGCCAGTCAGGAACTCTCAGCCCTCCACTAAATTACTTGTAGCTTCAACTCTACAACGTACGGTTTAATACCTCCTTTTGCTTGACTGTTTCTTTGCTAAAGCTGTTCCAGTGCAAACCAAAACAAATTACCATTAGGTGTCACTGGGTTTCTAAACGTTTCGAAACTTCAACACATTTGCTTTGACTGTTTCAGTGTTTCAGGAAGCCTCGCTTTGCCCACCACGAACCATAAGAAGTGTGTATTGTTAGAACCTTAATAATAAATATGAACAATATGTGTGATTTATTAACCTTTCATGATATAGAGCAGTACTGCTCAATCCTGTTCCTGGAGATCTACCTTTCTGGAGAGTTTAGATCCATCCCTGATCAAACACATCAATCAAATTAGAACCTGAACAGCACCTGATAATTAAAGGGAGGTGTGTTTGATATTGGTTGCAACTAAAATCTGCAGAAAGGTAGGACTCCAGGTACAAGGTTGTTCAGCCCTAAGATAGAGGCTACGTGGCTTGAGGACTTTCCTAAACCAGTGATGCACCAGTAGTCTTCACTGTTCCTTGTTATTAAGTATGACCCATGCAGAGTGGTTTGGACTGCTTTACCGGTTTGGGTGATCATTTGCTTTTAAAAAGAGTTACATTCACTGTGTAACATCTGCTAATATGAACATTTGCAACTCCTCTAAAAGGAATAGTAAATAACCCTAAAAGGGAACTCAATTTAAGTGCTACAATGCACCTATATTTTGTGCTAGGAAGCCCCTAACCATACCAAGAACTGGAGTAAAAAAACATTACAGGTTTTTTGTAGATTCTATGTATTATAGTACTTAGATTGGTTATCTTGTGATTTCAAGCCAAAGAACTGCTGAATAGTGTGTGCTTATGTTGTTGTCAATGACAACCTCTGTATGTCACGGGTGTAGAATGAGTGTCACACAGAGGCATTGTTTTATGTATTGTGTAAGGGAAGAAAAAAAAATCATGGCTCAGCTGACGTAGCACTATGGTGTAAAGGTGCGTTTATTTACAGTGCAAAGTGTCCAATAAAATAAATCAAGTAGTCAAAATATATACAAAAATCAACAAACAACAAAACAAGAATTAAAGATAACAAAGTAACTAAATAAATATATACAAAGTGTTCGCTTTTCAGATTCTCAATAACTTCTCTACCAACCGCCACTATTCACACTCCAAACTCCAATGACTCCCACACAGAACTGAGCTCGAGCTGCTCTTTTATAGCAATGAGACTCCACCTAGTCTGGATTAAACCATGTTATATAGGTATAAGGTAATTATGGACATAAAACATTAAAACATAAACCATTCAGATAAGCATCTTGCATTCATACACGTCACTTGTATTACTAGACTTTAAACACAAAAATAATTATTTAGCATGTTTTACAAGTCTTTAAAACCCCTTTTTACCCCTTTTTTCTCCACAGTCTCTTCACCCTCTTACATAAAAAACATATTTTCCCGGCTGGCCAACCACTCTGCGTATGGGCAGCGCACCAATGTGGGGAAAATGCAGGGATTACTGATGTGAAATGTGTGCGTGTATGCGTTTGTATGAGCTCCATAATAACAGCGCGACTCCAGTGTGCACCATGTGATCAGCTGATGTAACAGTATGTGTGTTAGGTGTGTGTGCTATGAAGTTGTTGAATAAACTAATAATGGGTTAACAAGGAGGGTAGGACTAGACAATAGACAAGAGAGCACATGACATAAATAAACAATACAAGCCATGTGCTCACATAAAAGGAGACTAGAACATGCAGCCAATGAGAGAACTTATTAGCCGCATGTTCACATGAAACACTAAAGCATGCAGTGCATGTTAACATGAACCACATGCTAAACACAACACTAACAAAGAACTGCACGTAAGAAACAAGCACACAATTAAATGAAATTAAATTAAATGAAAATACTTATGCACTATTCTGATCTTAGAGGCCTGAGGCGAGCCGACTGGGCTGGAGGCCTGTGGGGACCAGGCTGGGTTGGAGGTCTGGGGGGAGCTGGATGTCTGGAGGTCTGTAGGGAGTCGGCTGAACAAGCAACAAGGCTAGGGCCGGCAGGGTAAGGCATCTAGGTGGTGCAGGCAGGGCAAGACATCTGGGTAGTACAGACAGGCCAAGGAGCCGGACTGGGAGCAAGGTATCTAGGTGCTGATGTGGTGAAGGAGGCCTTTCTTCTCCTACACTTTTCTTGGTCTAAGTGGCGGGAAGCTGGCCACCTCTTCAGACAGGAGAACTGAAGTGTCTTCAGTGGCCTCAGGGGTGATGCTGCAGCCAGGGTGGTAGCTGGATGGAGGCTGACTCATTCTTCCTCCTCTGTCTCTGCTGGTGTGTCATTGGAAGACTGGGGCACTTACTGACTGCAGATGGAACTAGAGAGCAACAAGTGTGCTGGTGCTTCGTGCTGAGATGGTCTTTTTCTCCCTTTTCTCCCTTGGAGACCTCCTGGACAACCTGAAGGAGCTGATGTTTGCCACCGAAACAAGAATTAACAAGACTGAAGTGGCAGAATCCTGACACTGTATCTAAAGCCGTATGTACTTCCTTTTCAGTTGCCATCAACATAAATTACTTCAAGCGATCATTGGATATGGTGCTTCTGAGTCTTTTTAAAATAAATTTGAGTGTGGAGAAGTTTATTTCACATGCTACTTGGGTAACAGACAGGGTGAGCAGGAACTTGTACCCAAGACGTAAAAGCTTAAAGTACATTCTACACAGTTCCTACATTTTGTACTACTTGTAGTACAATTTGCTGGCCACAAAGTAAATTGTTTATGTTTGCTTAGCTGGCCCTTAAGTATGCTTCTTCACAATTCTGTGGATAAAAAAATAGCTGGTTCTCTTTAATTCTTTGCTAAAAATGTCTTCATTCCCTCAATCCTATGGATTGCCATTATCACAGGTCTTGGCATAGGCAAGACAAACGAAACAATATAACATATTTGTCTTCTCACAGTGTGTTAGCCACATCTAATTTCACCAATAACACAAATATGAAAATAACCCTTAACCCTGAAAAAGCAACTTTTGCAGAATTACAACATCACTTTTACCAATTGAAAAAAAACTGCAAAAATGCAAAAAAGCAAATGTTTAATTTTTGTTCTTTTGTTTTCAAAACCACATTTACTTGATTAATAGGTCCTATTGTGTGTCCCCATAATGTGTTTAGAAGTCTGGTCATCCAGCCATGAACTTGTGCTACCTCCAATTTTCTCATTGAGCTGATTTTCTTATTTTGCATGTCTAGATTTGTCAAGAATTAAGTATGTAAAATTATTATTTTTTGTGTATTTATTACAATGTGTAGAACACATACATATTTGTTTATTTTATAAAACATTAATCAAATTTGATTTAGAGCTTATTATGTCTATGTTGTAATTCTGTAATGTTGAGTAGTGGTAAAGTGGTAGCCTGTTGAATTGTTCAGGGACAAGTGTGAATGGTCTTGAATTTGAACCTGTTAGTGCTCAAGGGAGATGCATGTGTCCCTTTTAGTATGATAAGTAGAGACCATATTGGGCCATTCAAAATAGAGAGAGCAATTTAGAAATGGATGCAAGTGACTCAGAGAATGTACAGAGAAGATGTACCCGTAGATGGGTCCAATGCAAATGTCTGGCGTCCATATGTATTGGGTGGAAGAAACACAGTACACTTGATAAACAATTTGACTGTATCAGAGATGGAAAAGAAGGACAAACTCTGAAAACTCAGACTGTGGCTAAATTCATTTAGAGAGAGATGCCTGCAGGTGGTACCTAAAGAACACAACTCTGTGGATGAAATGATTATTCTTTTCAAGAGGAGATTCATAACATTAAACAATATATTCATCGCAAACCACACCTATGGGGCTTCAAACTGTGGGTGAGATCTTGAATCTCTGGCATGTTCTATGATTTTGAGGTGTATCAAGGAATAACTTGGGCTGTCAGGTGATGTTGTGATAAAGCTCACCTTCACATTTCTGAACTACATGACTTAAACAGACAACAACCTCATTTGTGTTGCTTGTGCATTTCAGGGGAAAAGAACTGCCTTGGACACTATCAATGCAAAGTAAACACATTTAATCCACATTGATTGTGACCAAATATATTTTCCAAATATTTTTATTAATAAATGCTTATTAATAAAAAATATGGTTGGTGTGTGATTATTACTTATGACATACTGTTATGGGGCTAAGTAAGTAAATAACCCTGCAAACAAATTTTTAAATGCTCTGTATACCTGTTCAGACAAAGTGACTACAAATACAGAAATTGTGCTCATAACTCGGCCCAACTTTGCAATATTACATTTCTCTAAAAACTTACAGAAATAATAAAAAATCATTAATTACTACATCAGAGGCCTCCTAAAACAATATCTGAGAGGACAAAATAAAGTTTACTTACATTTATTATTTACGGGCGAGGCAGTGGCACAGTAGGTATGGCTGTAACCTCACAGCAAGGAGGTTGCTGGTTCGAGCCTTGGCTGGGTCAGTTGGCGTTTCTGTGTGGAGTTTGCAAGTTGTCCCTACGTTCGCGTGCTCCGTTTTCCCCCACAGTCTAAAGACATGCAGTACTGGTGAAGTAATGTAGGCTAAATTGTCCGTAGTGTATGAGTGTGTGTTAAAGTTTCCCAGGGATGAGTTGTGGCAGGAAGGGCATCCGCTGCGTAAAAAACAAAGTTGGCGGTTCATTCTGCTGTGGCGACCCTGGATTAATAAAGGTGCTAAGCTGAAAAGAAAATGAATGAATGAATAAATATTACAAATAGAGGAATTACCAACCTACGTCACACATGACATCACACGGGTTCCCGGTTGCAATAGAAAACATGTCGTGTTGTGCCGTAGGATGCCAAATGGAAAACATAACTTTTACTGTACACCACACTGCTTTTAATGCCAACCGCAGCGTCTTTGACAAAAAAGCGAGCTAAATAAAGTGATGACCTAATTAATAATGCTGGCCTCTGCAGTTTTCATTTCATATTAGGTACTGTAAGTTCACGCTAAACAGAATCATACATGTTACTTGTTCTTGATTGCAGCAATGATTTCAGCAAAAACAGTTAAATGTGGTTAATTAAGCTGCGGACACTACATGCTAAGAATGAAACGTAAAAGTGCAAGTTCGCATACCCTGCCATACAGGTGCAGTTTGCTGTCAATGCAGTTTTGCTTGTTGATAATTACCCAGGCCTTGTATAGCTCCGTCTTCTTTCCTTGTCTTTGGCTAGTCAGAACCTCAATTTTGAACTCTACAAAGTTTTGAATCTGGTGATCTTCTCTTATGTAAAAACACTTGGAGCTTTAATGATTGTATATTTGGGGCTGGATGCTTGGCCATTTCTTCTCATCCAATATCCATTAGGAGGGGGCTATCGCAAATGGACCTGTCAGAAGAACACTGCTCACTTTACTGTTAATTTTGCGAATAACTGTGTTTATTAATGGGTAACAAGCTGTTATAATAAGCTGAAAGCATTATGTAAATTATATATATATATATATATATATATATATATATATATATATATATAAATACATTTCTAAAACATCAGCTAACTATGTACCACATTGGATGTCATTCCCTCGCTGTAAATGCTAGTGCTTTCGTTTTTTTTTTTTTTTCTGCATCCTCGCTGTGTGTGCATCTTGAATGTTTACAAACATGGTAATTTGTCTATAGATTTCGTGTGTTACCAGCTGCAAACTAGCAGACCCACCCACGTTACAGGACACACAATCCTGATCACACAATCCAGGCCAGGCTGAACCACTTTCAGGTTTTTGTATTTGTAATTTTCATTTATTCTAGAGTTATTTTATTTATAACTCTTTGTTGTTATTTATCTCTTTATTTTTAAAAATGTACAGTTGCATAAAAAATACTAAGCCTATATACATTTATAGTTAAATCAAACTCCAAGCCTCCAATTGTAATTCTGTGACACCAAACAACTTCCTTGTCCAAAGGATCATGGATGCCTTGAGTGTCCATAAATTGTTCATTCATTTATTTTCTTTTTGGCGTAATCGCTTTATTAATCTGGGGTCGCCACAGCAGAATGAACCACCAACTTATTCAGCATATGTTTGACTATGCAGATGCTCTTTCAGCTGCAACCCATCACTGGGAAACATCCATACACACTCAGTCACACACATACACTACGGACAATTTACCCAATTGATCATTGAACATTGATCAGTTATCTTCTTCTTGTTTGATGACTATTTAGCAGCATTATCGCCAGTTGGAATGACAAGAATGTCAACATGATTTTACAATACTACCAATTTTATACATATTAAGATTTTTTTTTTTATTTTGATGAATATACTGAACTATAAAATGTTGGACTGTAGGTTATGATGAAATATTAAGTAGATGTTCGTACACAGTGCTGTTTGCTTGGGCTTCTGGCTTTGAAGATAGTGTGGGACTTTGTTATCTCACCAGCAGATGGCAGTGATGCACTGATAACTGAGTGTGGTTTGACAGAAATGGAAAAAGAAGAAACAAGAACATAACGTGTTATACATGCTCTTGTCCTGTCTTGTCTATCATTACAATTACCTAATTAAATTAAGGTCCGTGAACTTCTCTGCATAATGGAGCCCGTCATAAAAATTAACCAAGGTAAGTTTGTATTTATTTATTTACAGGGCTCCAGAAAAAAAAAAACATATTGTGTACTAGGAGCACCAGACCATTGTAAAGATTTTTAGGAGCACGAGCAGTGGTGAATTTTTCCATTTTAGCTGTATTAATGAGAAATGCTTTAGTAAATTGGTAGTACTGTAAAGTTACGCAGCACAGTCTAATGTTAAGCACAGAGATTACTTAACGCACAAACAACTAAAAAATTTGGCTAGCTTGATAGATTTATGTAAACACAATTTAAAAAATATCAGCAAAGACTAAACCAAGAGAATTTTATTTGCTTGTTTACATTCTTTGGAAATGATATGAAACAGTATGTATTACTTTATAATTTGTTAAGTTTACAGTACTGTGCATGTAGGAGTAGATGTTAATCAAAAACAATGTAATGGGTAATTTAATAAATAATATGAATAATACACAGTATACTTTACTCTGCTGTCTGGGTTAGGGGAGACAATAATAAAATACAATTAATGAATAATTGAATAAAATGCAATTAATTAATAATTTAATAAATAATTATTATTGCTTAAAAAACAAACTGCATCAAATAGACACATGCCCTTTATTTTGCACAAGGCTTAATTTTACATTTAAAGTGTTAAATAATTTAATCAAAATAAATTTAAACCATTTAACCACAAGAAATGGTTATTGCACAAAGACATAGCAGCCGAAGAATTAGAAGACTCAGAATAAGTATTTCATGTATTTCAAAACCATTTTTGTTACGTGTGTATTAAATAGTAAAAAAAAAATCAAGTAAGGACAACATCATTTCAGATAAATCTATGAAATCAACTGTAAAATATTCAGAATATTATTCCCTATAATGCACAAGGCTTGTCTTTCCTGATTGTGCCTTTTTAATTTTTATTATGCAGTACTGAATCCATATTTAGGTGGTTGACATAAAAGCCAGATTATTTTAAAAAATCTTTTGAAAATTAAATATTAAAAAAGTGTTGTACTGACTTACATTTAAAAAAAAAACATATGTGGTCTTTTAGTTTTATTATTGGAAAAGAGGATATATTCACAAATTTGCTACATTTATGCCTAAAGTTGTCATATAGTGTGACCTTACAGTTATTATGTATAAAATGAAAATGTTTACTTTCCCTAAGTCACCAGTCTTAGTACAGATTCATTACTAATCTAAGTACTGTCACGTTCAGTGAGGGTAAAAAGGAGCGAGGATGGGTAATAATGGGTGTTTATTAAGAATAAAATAAAAACAAAAAGGCAAAACAAACAACCCCGAGGGGGAAAACTCTAATAAAACAAATAAACGAACAAACAAACTTGACTAGACTGGCAGGACAAGACAGGGCTGGACACAACAAGACAGGAAACAATCTACGACGAACTGGCAACGGACTGAAAACATGAGGGGGATTATAAAGCAAAAAGTAAATTGACACACAGGTGAACATGACAAACTAATAATGAGTAAACCAGGAGGGAGGGACTAGACCAGGGGTCGGCAACCCAAAATGTTGAAAGAGCCATACTGGACCAAAAAAAACAAAAACAAATATGTCTGGAGCCGCAAAAAATTAAAAGCTTTATATAAGCCTTATAATGATGGCAACACATGCTGTATGTATTTATATTAGCTATATTAGCATACTATAAAAATGACTTCGTTGGCTACAAATACATACTGAGCCTTCATGGTTAAATGTTCATTTCCGTGCAGTTCATCCTGTAGAGAATGACGTGTCACGTGACTACTCTGTTGTACGATGCCATCTCAAGTTTAACTTAATTACAGTATATTAATGAATTATGTTTAATTATCAAGTTTAACTTCATTACAATATTAATGAAATGTTTAATGATCAAGTTTAACTTCATTACAATATTAATGAATTGTTTAATTATCAAGTTTAACTTCATTACAATATTAATAAATTATGTTTAATGTTCAAGTTTAACTTCATTACAATATTAATGAATTGTTTAATTATCAAGTTTAACTTCATTACAATATTAATGAATTATGTTTAATGTTCAAGTTTAACTTCATTACAATATTAATGAATTGTTTAATTATCAAGTTTAACTTCATTACAATATTAATGAATTATGTTTAATTATCAAGTTTAACTTCATTACAATATTAATGAATTATGTTTAATGATCAAGTTTAACTTCATTACAATATTAATGAATTATGTTTAATGTTCAAGTTTAACTTCATTACAATATTATTGCATTATGTTTTGCTTTGATGAAATTAAAGAAATCAGATTTTTTAATGTTTTTTTTTATTTTGAGGATTCAAAAAAACAACATCAAAATGAACGTGCACAACGTGCCCCTTATCTGAGCAACAAACAGTGCAATAAAACGCAGCCTGCCATTTCCATTTCAAGATCAGCTCGAGTCATTCCTGGGAATGTGTTCAACAAGGAAGGGTCAATCTTCAGGGGTGTGTGTAAAGGAAAGACAGTCTCGTTTTTTCCTTTCGCAACTCGCAAAATCTGCTCCCAAATGCAGTTTGCATATCAACGATCGCACCTTGTAAATAATCACCGTTGAGTGAGTGATCGGGATGGGCTTCTTTGAATTCTCTCAGGGAGGGAAAATGAGAAAGCGTGCCCCGCTGTACATCTTTGGCAAAGACAGCTTGCGCTCCATGGCGCATCACACAGCCGCCGGTTTGTTTACAACAGCTACCTGCCTGGCATCCCGCCCTGCTGATAGAAACGTGTGTCGCAGGCTATGACGCAAATCTTTGTTGACAGAAATGTTGAAATTAAATATTCTACACACTTTTACAGCATTGGAAAACGTTAAGATTGTTTGTCCTCCTATAGAAACCATATTAAAACAAAAAATATATTTACCTCCCTCATCGTTTTCCATTTTCAAACATTTTTTGAAAAAGTTCACATTGACTTCAGATGTGGTCAAAGGTGATCACATGTGGCCCTATGAACTTCACATGTTGTCCACATGTGGCCACATGAATTTCACATGTTGTCCACGTGGTCACATAAACTTCACATGTGGTCACATGAACACATGTGGTCGTGAGCTTCACATGTGGTCACATAAACTTCACTTGTGGTCACATGAACACATGTAATCGTGAGCTTCACATGTGGTCACATTAACTTCACATGTGGTAACATGAACTTCAAATATGGCCACACGAACTTCACATGTGGCCACATGAATTTCACATGTTGTCCACGTGGTCACATAAACTTCACATGTGGTCACATGAACACATGTGGTCGTGAGCTTCACATGTGGTCACATAAACTTCACATGTGGTCACATGAACACATGTAATCGTGAGCTTCACATGTGGTCATATTAAAACAAAAAATATATTTACCTCCCTCATCGTTTTCCATTTTCAAACATTTTTTGAAAAAGTTCCAGGGAGCCACTAGGGCAGCGCTAAAGAGCCGCATGCGGCTCTAGAGCCGCGGGTTGCCGACCCCTGGACTAGACAATAGACGGGAGAGCGCATGACACAGAGAGACAATACAAGCCATGCGCTCACATAACACTACACTGAAGCACACGACAAAAGCACGTGACCACAATGTAAACACCGAGCCACGTGCTTTGACAAAAGACGCAAGACACGAGCACACGATGAATGAAAGCACTCATCGTGCACTCACACACGCAGCGTGCATGCTTCATCCCAGCGCCGACCAAAACCGAAACCAACAAGACTGAGACGCTGGGAATGAAACACCACGCTGCTGACAGACGAAAAAACAAACACTAGTACAAGAGCGCGCGCGTCTGACGGACGCAGTGTGTGCGCGGCCACATCAAGCGGCATCGCGCACACTCTGCGTACACCCTTGACGGCACGCGCGCACACAGAGACAGAAACAGGACCGGACATGGGTAGTGTCAGAGCTCTGCTACCAAAACAAGAATTTACAAAGACCAGAGTGGCAGAACCCTGACACTAGCCCCCCCCAAAAGGGACGCCACCTGGCGTCCCTAAAGGGAACATCCAACATGGTACAAGACAGACAAGAAACACCACAAGACAACATCAGACACAAGACAGGGTAGTGAACAGGCAAGACGACATGAAGAAGGGGGGAGGGAGGGAAGCCAAGCCAGACCCAACAAGACAAACAAGGGAGGGATGGGAGGGCAAGACCAGGGAGGATCAGGAGGGACAGTCCAGGGTGGGGACAGCAGGTCGGGGGCCCCAGCAAGGAACCAGGGTGGAGCCGGAGGGTCAGTCCAGGGTGGGAGAGGGGCACACCAAGGTGGAGCAGGAGGAACAATCCAGGGACAATCTATCAGAGGAGACAAGGCAGGAGGTCGGTGGGGAGCCGGCTGGGCTAGAAGCGGCTGGGTTGGAGCCGGCAGGGCTGGAGACCAGAGGGGAGCCGGCAGGGCTGGAGACCAGAGGGGAGCCGGCAGGGCTGGAGACCAGAGGGGGGCCGGCAGGGCAGGGAGCCGGGCTGGGGCCGGCAGGGCAAGACATCTGGGTGGCGCCGGCAGGGCAAGACGTCTGGGTGGCGCCGGCAGGGCAAGGAGCCGGGCTGGGGCCGGCTGGGCAAGACGTCTGGGTGGCGCCGGCTGGGCAAGACGTCTGGGTGGCGCCGGCAGGGCAAGAAGCCGGGCTGGTGCCGGCAGGGCAAGACGTCTGGGTGGCGCCGGCAGGGCAAGGAGGGCGCTCTGGGGCTGGAGCTGACACTGGAGGGCGCTCTGGGGCTGGAGCCGACACTGGAGGGCGCTCTGGGGCTGGAGCCGACACTGGAGGGCGCTCTGGGGCTGGAGCCGACACTGGAGGGCGCTCTGGGGCTGGAGCCGACACTGGAGGGCGCTCTGAAGCTGGAGCCGACACTGGAGGGCGCTCTGAGGCTGGAGCCGACACTGGATGGCGCTCTGGGGCTGGAGCCGACACTGGAGGGCGCTCTGGGGCTGGAGCCGACACTGGAGGGCGCTCTGGGGCTGATGCAGCAGTTTGGGCAGCCCTCTTTCTCTGCAGCCTCCGTTTACTCGACCGAGTCAGAGGGAGGTCATGAGCTGCACTCGGTAGAGGAAGGAGGGGTGGAGTATTTGCCACAATCAGCTGGAGGTGGTGTGAGGATCTGCCAATCCTTGCGGTGGTGGAGATAAAGCGAGAAGCCCCAGAAGTCCAACACCCCAAGCTGATCCATCTCCCACTGTGGCAGGGGTTCATCGAGACAGAGATTAAAAGCTTCCTTCAGAGTGGCGTCATCAAACTCAAGCCCCCTAGCATAAGTCCAAAAAAACTGGGCAAAGCTTTTAACCTCCAGACCTTGCTGGCGGGCCGACACCAGCCTCTGAAGGCGCCTCTGTCTCTCCTCTGCTGTGGTGGGTGGAAGGATAATTATGCTCATCCTGTTGCTGAGTCCTCTGTTTGGCCAGTTCGTACTGTCACGTTCGGTGAGGGGAAAAAGGAGCGAGGACTCAGGTGCAGCAAATAATGGGTGTTTATTAAGAATAAAATAAAAACAAAAAGGCAAAACAAACAACCCCGAGGGGGAAAACTCTAATAAAACAAATAAACGAACAAACAAACTTGACTAGACTGGCAGGACTGGCAGGACAAGACAGGGCTGGACACAACAAGACAGGAAACAATCGACGACGAACTGGCAACGGACTGAAAACATGAGGGGGATTATAAAGCAAAAAGTAATTTGACACACAGGTGAACATGACAAACTAATAATGAGTAAACCAGGAGGGAGGGACTAGACAATAGACGGGAGAGCGCATGACACAGAGAGACAATACAAGCCAGGCGCTCACATAACACTACACTGAAGCACACGACAAAAGCACGTGACCACAATGTAAACACCGAGCCACGTGCTTTGACAAAAGACGCAAGACACGAGCACACGATGAATGAAAGCACTCACCGTGCGCTCACACACGCAGCGTGCATGCTTCATCCCAGCGCCGACCAAAACCGAAACCAACAAGACTGAGACGCTGGGAATGAAACACCACGCTGCTGACAGACGAAAACACAAACACTAGTACAAGAGTGCGCGCGTCTGACGGACGCAGTGCGTGCGCGGCCACATCAAGCGGCATCGTGCACACTCTGCGTACACCCTTGACGGCGCGCGCGCACACAGAGACAGAAACAGGACCGGACATGGGTAGTGTCAGAGCTCTGCTACCAAAACAAGAATTTACAAAGACCAGAGTGGCAGAACCCTGACAAGTACAGATTCATTAGATTTTGTTGTAGTTTTCAAAATAATCCTGCAAAGCAAGACATTTATCTTCAGTCTTCCCAGATATTGTAGATTCATTTAGACAAACCTTGTTATAAATCAAACAAAATGCTTGGAACTCTTGCTAATACTTTTTTTTCCTTTTGACATTTTATTGGTTTCCAAATGAAAAAAGGATATTTATTTTCACAATTCTTTTTGTTACACTAAATGACAAAGTGTCACACTCTAGGATAAATGGCACTGCATTTCAATTTATCAGTGCAAAAAGTCTATTTCATATGTATTAAATGAAATTGATTTTACATTCAATTAACATAAGCCTGAAAAACATTAAAAATACTCACATAGTTTAAAATTTTTTAAACATTTGTAATTAGTGAAGATTGTGTGCTTGTTTTAAGATTTGCTTTACCAGATGTTCTTTCAGTCTTTAAAACATCAGTGTAAAAGATAGAATTTTTTTTTTTTATCTGAAAGACTATTTTAAATTACCATTTCAAATAATAGCCAGTCAATCCGAGAAAGTTTCTGGCTCAGATAATGTGCATGTTTGACCACAGTTGTAATATATGCAGTCTGGTTTATCTGGCCAGAGGAAGACATTATTGTTACCAACTTGCTTCATGCAAGTAATCTCAGCCTTATTGTGACACGTAATGATTAATGATCTAGCCCTTACTTGACCATGACAAACTGTGGCGCAGTAGGTAGTGCTGTCGCCTCACAGCAAGAAGGTTGCTGGTTTGAGCCTTGGCTGGGTCAGTTGGCATTTCAGTTTGCACGTTCTTCCTCCTGGTGCTCTGGTTTCCTCCACAGTCCAATGACATGCGGTACAGGTAAATTGGTTAGGCTAAATTGTCTGTAGTGTAAGTGTGTGTGAATGAGTGTGTATGTGTTTCCCAGTGATGGGTTGCAGTTGGAAGGACATCCGCTGTGTAAAACATATGCTGGATAAGTTGGCAGTTCATTCCGCTGTGGCGACTCCAGATTAATAAAAGGGCTATGCCAAAAAAAAAAAAAATAAATGAATAGTTGGTGTGTCATCGTCAGAATCTGTGCATTTTGCTTCTGCTGAGTTGGTTGGTTCTTCTTTTGGTTGAATGCAGGGAACATCTTGGAGAGAGGCACTTTGCTGTTCCACATAAACACTACTTGCTTTAGAAGCAGATACATCAAAGTGGAGTTTTTTGCCAGATGACCCAGGTGCTTGCAAAAGCAACTCCGGAATCTGTAATTTCTCCCGGTGAAAAGGAGAGCTTATTCCAAATTCTGGGCACACTGTTGAAGGAAACAAGCAAGCTATCGATGGTTTAGATGTCATCTACAAACTATTTAGTTGTCAACTTTGCAGTGTTTTGCCTCAGAAACAAATTCGTTTTTGAAGATTTCCACCTCCAAGTACATACTTGTTGTAATGAGCTTGAGAGCTCCACCTACTCTATCAGGAGCCTAGGTGATTATTTACAAACCTAGAGAGTATGACAATCTGCTAAGAAAGCAGCTAAGCACAGTTATGTAACTGGTTGAAGGGCCATCACATAGGATGTGTGTATCAATTTTATGGTCACTCCTGGCCTTGAAGCCTAATGACTGGGTCGATGTGAGCCCACACTGCATTTTCATCATGTCTTAGAGACTGTGATATAGCTACATACAGTAACTCTGGGATCTGGGACCCGACAATGCCATAGGCCACCCCTGTGTGTAGTGTTGCTTGTTATCTATTGCCTCCAAAGTGACATGCACTTAACATTTTACAGTTCATTAAATATCTTTATTTTAAACAGTGTCAGTTTCATCTGTTTAAGCGTAAAGAGTGAATTGAACAAAATTGTGCGCTAACTGGAATGTTTTACTGAACATTTTGCAACTGGTATTATTGTATCATTTTTTTGGTCAAATGGTTTAATTCATTTATATAGGTAATTATTTAATAAACAAACTTTTTTTGAGACATTTAAGCCTTGTGCAACAAAGGGCACATGTTTGTGTCTATCTGACATAGTTTTGGCTCAAAATGCAGTAGGTGCAGTTTAATTGGTTTGAAATCGAATGTTTGATGAATGTCAAACAGCAAACCAAATTTACTGTAGTATTACACCATTTATTTTTGCAAGGTATTTTAAGTTGTCTTTTACTTAATGCAGTTTGTACAAACAAGGATTTAAAAATGATTGTTTGCTAACATTAACAAATGTTAATAAATGTTGTAAGTCAACATGTTTATTTCGTGTTTTGTAAGGCAACATTTTCCAATTTCTTTTTTAAGTAGTGATCTTCTTGTTAATTTTTAATTTTTTTTGTAAAAATCAACATATTTTATTTTACTGTAAGCTAAAAAATAGTCTACAATATAAAGCAAAATATTTCAGTTTAAACATTGTGACAAAAATCTGTATATTGACCAAATCATACTTAAAATAAATAGTTAAAATAAGTAAATTTTTTTTTTACTTTTTCTCTATTATTTTTTATTTAGACATATTATTTCTGAATCCAATTAAAAAAATTAGTTAGCATTGCCATACGTTTGCTTAAAAAGGAAAGAGGTATTTGTTTAACTTATCAGAGAGTTGTTGTAATAGCAACATGTCTGGTAGCTCAAACCTGCTTGTGAGCAGGCTTATTTCATGTAAACAGGATTAGATCGGGTCATTTCAAGCAAAGAAAATTCTGAAAGTATGTACACACAAGCATACTTTTTTAATATTTTACCTTAAAATTAACCAGGAGATGTAAACCTTTTTTTTTTCTTGCAATATCGGGCCTTATTAGGCAATGTGTTTCCACTTTTACCTCACCTGTGTCAGTTCCAATAACAAGTTCTTGATGCATTGACCAGCTGCTCTACCCTTCACACTAAACAGGTAAAGAAGTTTTGGAGTGTACTTATCCAACTGGGACTTTTTTTCTGATCTTTTTCTGATTTTAGTGGAACTGTAGGTATGTCAGTGATAAATCATTTACCTGGAATGGTTCAAATAGAGCTTTCTTTTAAATTTAGCCCATCTGGGGACTGGGTTTTCACTTCCATTCTTCTCCAGCATGTAATTTATACTTTTGACATCCCTTTTCTTGCTGGCTTCTATTAGGTCAAGCCTCATTTTCTGCTGTCTGTTTCACCAGAAGTGTGCTAAGGCAGTTAATTTACTCTTGCCCTCTTTGGTTTCTTGATGTTTTAGCAAGCCTTCTGTCATCTCCCATCTTGTGTTTCATTGAGTTTATCAGGAGTTCAGGGCTTCCCAATGCTTTATGTTTGGTACAATAGTTTCCATATTTGTACTTCAGGCTTTATTGCCACACATAAATTCCATTAAAAGTTCCAGGCTTCTTCAAACAAGCATGCTTTTCTATTAGTGCCTGTGCTACCGCATATCTCTGGGCATCATGTGGTTTGCTGTGTAGCCAAACATATTCTCTGCCAGGTGCTCCAAGATATCCGCTTTGACACTGAAAGTTGGAATTGGAAATAGAGCAGGCCATGGATTTTGCCTTTCAGACGGTGAAGGAGAGAGAATCACAGTATCATCTGAAACATCAGAGTGTATCTGTTCTGTTAAACGGAACATTAACTACTTTTAGTGTGTTTTTATATTTAAGTTCCTTTGTGGTTGTTAGAGTGAAAAAGTCAGTAAACACTTCATCTTTGTACTGAACACTGTTTTCAGTGGTGATGACAAATTGTTCTTGGATGGCTGCAACCAATTCATCAACAGTTGAGGGTTTGATACTTTTGAGTGTACGTTTTTTGACCTTGTGATCAATGAGGACCCAGAATCTGAATTTTGGTTCCATCTCTAGAAAGATAGAAAAAACATATATATTACACAAAGTCATACTCAACACTGGAGACAGATGTAGCACTTTAATGTCACCATGAGCTGACAGGGGACAAACATTACTAAGTTTTGGTGTTCATCTGTCTTCTCAACATGAAACCCACAATAGTGTTTTCACAATAAATTGCACATTTTTTCCCAAAAAGGGCAACTTGGACAATTTCAGCAAAATCACAAGACCAGCAGTACCACTGTAGGCCACGATTATGCCTTTTGAGTACCTTTTTGCATGAAAGTTGACTGTATCAGCCAGCTGTACTTAAGACTGACAAGGAAACAAATGCTTGATTAATTCCTGAACATTTACATGCAGTACATTTAATGGCACTGATGTGACTCTTACAATACTTAGAGCTGGCACAACGGTTGTGGACTGCAGTAGATGACTTATCATAAGCTGATGCTTTGTGGCCAGAGAAAGAATAATGTTCCTAAAGATGCCTCATGAATGACTCATGTCTCATGATATGCTAAAATTGGCTGTGCTTTGCTTCATATTGCATTGTCCAGTAAGCAGTCACTGGTCCAAAAGCATTTATTAATGCAGGATAGTGTTCTAAGAAGTTGTACATTGGGATTAAACCTTTATTAGGAAATACTTCTTGGACTCTATGTTGGTATTCGGAAACTTATGAGTCAAGAAAAGCAACACTTTCTTTGTTGTGGACTGAGGCAATAACAAGTTCAATGATGTCTTGTAAATACATGAGTAGAAGCCAGGCTAGATCATTAAAAGGTATTCTGTGTCCAATAATGAATGGCAGCAGTGGTATTAGGGCCCAATTGTGCATGTATGTTTCCTCCAATCTTCTTTCTTGAGGAAAAGGTTGTAGGCAATAGCTGAGGACAATCAGTTTAGTCAGCCCATTTATGTGGAAATTGTGTGAGGCACTATTTAGTTCCCTAAAAGTGAAATATTTATTTTAAAATAAAAACACTAAAGCACAGATCCAATTCCAAGAGAACCATGCCTTTAAAAATGTCATAAATTCTATTAATAGCCAATCAAACAGTGGTAAAGCTCAGTTTTTCAGTAAGTGGGCAGCAGAGATGTATAAAGTACTAGAGACCCAGACTTAAGTAAAAGTACAAGTACTCTATCAAAAAGTGACTTGAGTAGAAGTAGAAGTGCTCTTTAAGCACCATACTTAAGTGGAAGTAATCAAGTATTCAACATTTTTTGCACTTAAGTATTGCAAGTAGTTTATTTCAAAATTTACTACTCAGGTACTGGAAGTAAAAGTACAAGTATTGTGTATTGTAGTTATTAAAGAAAGCAGTCAAAAGACATCCTATTGTTTTGTTCATTTTAAATATCTTTTTTGGGGAACGTGATTAAGCAGAACGAAAAGAAACATGGCTTACAAGACATTCTCTTGCGCTTGAACCACAGATCTGACAGATTACAAAAGCTTTAACACACACCTTTCAAAGTTGTGTGCCACAACAACACTCCGTAATCAATTCAAAACACTATTGAAACCCATTTTTGGATCGCAAATTACCGCTTGTAAACGATGTAAGCGAAAGTTCTAAACTTTCTACCGGAAGACGGTGGTCGCTATGGCGCCCTCCATGCAGCAGCCAAGAAAAAGGTCTATAATTGTAAGGAGTCGGGGTGTGAATCTACACTGGTCTCACGGTTTGGTTCTGTTACGATTATCATTCCATCGATTCGGTTCAATTCGATATCTAAGCATTAACGATGCTTTCCATACATAGATTTTTTTCTTCACAACACAAGATTTTTTTTTATTAAAATCTATAAATATATTAATATTAATATATTATAAATATAATTAATTTTTAGAACTAATGTGTCGAAATCACAACTTTCAAAGATGATTACCTCTTAAATGGAAAATACTTGTGTACGAGCATTAGAACAATTGTAAAAAAAAATATTTTTGATTGTTTGTTTTTTGTAGATATTTAATGGATGTCAATAGTTTCTATGGTACAAGAACTCACATCGTCAGGCCCTTTTACCAAAAAATCCCTTCACTGATGAGTTATTTCAGCATGTTCACTCACATACATACTCTCCCTCTCTCTCTCTCTCTCTCTCTCTCACACACACACACACACACACACACACACACACACACACACACACACACACACACATACACACACACCTAAATGTACACTCTCTCCCTACACTCTCACACATTCATACACTCTCTTACACACAGTTCTCTCTCTATCTCTCTCTCTTTCTCTCCAAATCTCTAAACTCAACCCTAACAGGAAATTATGTGTAGTTTTACTTTCTGAAAATAAAAAAAATTTGTATGATTGAATGTCATAAAATGTTGCACTTATTCACTTGATTTTTATTTTATTTAAAAACAAAAAACAAAAAAAAAAACATTAAAACGTGTATATTACTGTGTTAAATTAAAATATGAAATATTTTATGGCCTATGGATATGATTTAGTATTCAAAAATGATTTATTTTGATTATGTTTTAATTAAATTGGTCTTACACTTCATATTTTCAGATTTTTATAGTGTATTTATTAATTCTGGTACTTTTACCATAAACCAAAATCTCAACCATTTGGTAGAGGCTGATATTTTAGAAGTTATGGGATGTGTTGAGAAAAAATGTGTTGATTGTGTTAACTAGCGACATTAAGAGTTAAATGCAATCAAAAAAATTATATTGCTTTCTTCTTGGTGTGACAGTTAAAGGGTTATTTGTAATACAATTTTGTTCTTCAATACAGCAGTAAGATATATGAACTGTACCTTTAATTTGGCCTGCTCAAAGAAAACACTCTTTCTGAATGTAGTAAACAAAACTCCAATACATGCACAGAAGGCAACACGAGCGTTAACAGCAAATAAACTCATTTAAATATGATCCTGCCTGCTGTTTGAGTGCCGACAGGGTAGGTCTACACCTTTTTGATTGGTTATTGTTTCACCTTCTCAACAGAAAGGGCTGATCGGCTTTAGAAATAAAAGTGCTGTTCACAGAAGGCGGGAAGAGCAGCCTCGGTGACAGTCTGTATGCTCATAATGCGCGGTTTTCACAGGTAATCTGTAATAGACACAGTGGAGAAAACTCGCACCTCAGGCACGCTCATGTCTGGATACACAAGATAAGTATCGCTTTAACAGCCAAGAGGAGAGGAAAAGTTACCTCACAAACAGGCCAGTGGGTCAAATGTCCAAAGTGTGCCGCCTTCACTCGCGCCTCTGTCCTTCGCCATAGTATTGAGACATCGTGCATAGGAGATAAATGACGTCATCACGTAATAATCAGTTATGATCTATTACTGAACTGATATAGATCATTTTGACATCCCTAGTAACGAGTAACGATGCACATAAAAAAATCTATCGGAGTAAAAGTATTAAACTCACTGAAAATATGTACTTTAAGTAAAAGTGGAAGTAGGAGAAAAAAACAATACTCCAGTTAGGGCTGGACAATTTTTCCGAATTTTTTTATTAATTCGAATTTACGTTTTAAGACGATTTAATTTTTAATCAAATCGAGAAATCGCGACTTTTTAAAAAATATATGTTTAATACATTATAATGGCACCAATGCGCTTTGGTTCACTCTATGAAGCAGGAAGCACACCAGAAGCGCCTTTTGGCGACGCACCACGCAGCGCCATGGATTTTAGAATTCTAAATAGGTTTCTATACACACACCGGCACCGCCCAGCCACAATTCAAGAAGCAGTTCATTATTCAGCCGCGCCACAGAGCTCCATCTGATTAGTTTCATGTTAAATATCATGCGAATGTGCGCGTTTGGTGTGTGATAGTTCAAAATGTCATGTGCGTGCCGTGTCGCGGCGCTTCTGATGTGTGACCTGCTTGACTGCCTGTTAAAGCGTGAAGTCATGTAGGATTTTACTTGTTGCATGAGTCTGAGTCACGTCTGTGTGCATTGTCAAGACATATTCCCTCATCAAGTCGATAAACTCGATCTCAACATGTATGAAGGACGTAAAACCCTGCCACGTGAAAAAACGGGCCGATCTTTTGGTTTGAACATGAACAGAGGTGAGGGCCTGTAGCAGTGAAAATGAAAGTACCCGCCCCCATGACGTCATTTAGCGGACCTAGTTGAAAACCGGACAGATCAGGCAGCATAATACAGAGAGTGGAGCAAAGCACATCAAATGATCGGTATTTAAAAGGGGAAAAAAGAAAAATAGAATAAATATATTATTTTATATTAGACACACATCTGGTGCTTGTATTTGCTTCTGCTATACGTCCACAACTTCACACATTGGGTTAAATTAGGCTTTGCAGTTTCCATGTTCAGTCCTTTACTTCCACTGTATCTTTTTAAGAAAAAGGCAGCAGCATTACAACCTGTCATTAAATCAGAAGAAGACAAAGTCAAAGCCGAGCTGACAGCCAATCTTTCCCAGGCTCAGCAAAACTTGCAAAAAATATCTCTGTATTCCTGCAAGTGCAATAGTTACACAAATATTTATTATTCAAATCTTCTGCAATGCTATTTAACTTCTCAATTTGTTTTACATTTATTTACTCCTTGATTGATTTTTGTATGACATGGTAATTAAAAAAACAATGTTCCTTAACCAAATGGTTTTCAAGTTACTTTTAAAGAGAATGTTATTTCAGTCATGTTGTTGTAATGTTTTGAGAAGACTAGTAACACAATAAAAAAAAAAACGAAATCGTGAATCGATTTACCCTAACTCCAGTAAAGTACAGATACTGTGTTTTAGTACTTAAGTACAGCAGTGAAGTAGTTCTACTTCGTTACTATACATCTCTGGTGGGCAGGCATTTTTTACACTGTAACAGTTTTTCAAAGCAGGATTTTCCTTAACAATCAACGAATGAGTGGCATGATTCTCTTTGGTGAGAGCAGGAAATGCACCTGACCTCACCTCCTTTCTTTGAAATTTTGATCGTTCTACAAGACAGAAGCTGCAAATAAATGATCCACAATCAAATTTTTTTTTTTCACAAATTGCCACAAGATTATCAGCGACTACACAAAGCAAAGAGCCTTAAACATGTTTTCTAACACTGGAAATGTAGACACTGTCACTCTTGATGTATTTTAACAAAGGAGCTATAACTTCAGCCAAATCTTTTGATGTCAACTGCTTTGCATAAAAAGGCCAGGTATACTGAGTTAAGAGTGGATTGCAGTGAATGAGGGATGTTGTCAAAGACAAGGGTATACAGTTGTGATTTTATACTTTTTTCTTGATGTACTCAGGGGGTTTTAAATTTAAAGTAATCTACATATAACACAAGTGCAATTCTTAACACTTCAGAATAAAATTAATTATCTTTATAGACTGTACCACCATGATGTGATGCATATTGAATAGATGACAACTGGTATTGTTCTTTACTCAGATTTTCTTTACCCGAAATATGAACTATGGACTGGTGAATTAGGATAAACTAGAAACTTCACTTTTCATTTGTTTTGAGGATGTATTCAATGGGCTCAAAATCTTCAAATTTTTTCTTATCATACTGTCGCCTTCTAAATGATGATTATAGTGGACAACTATGTTTCTTTAAGTGTGAAACAACAATATCTCTTATTGCAGTTATGCATCCTCTTCAGTTTCCCACTGAGCACTCCAAAGTGGCTTTTCTGATTTCCTTGTTATCTGGCAAAGCACTCCTATGGGCTAAGTCTATATGGAACTGGAATTGCGCCATCATTATTTCATCTTCCCAGTTTGCTACTCATTTTCCTGAAATTTTCTGTATTTCTATCGGAGCGCTCTTCACTTCAGACCAACTGTTTCACATACGGCAGAATAAATTATGCGTTTCTGATCACACACTGCAATTCCATACCCTGGCAGTGGCTAGTGGATGGAAAGAGACAGCCTTACTTGTTGCTTATCAAAGACATGAATCCATGTCTTCACTCAGCCCTGGCCATCTATGACAATACCATCGGTTTGGAGAATCTCTTTTACACAAGGGACCCCATGTATTGCTCAATGCCTAGCCACTTGCCATATCTCCGAAACCACTCACCAGCCTACTCCCAGTGCTGCCTGTCCTCCAGTACCAGAGCCTATGTAAATAGATTGTACACGTTGTGACGAGTGCCAGGTGTCTCAGTGTTTACCCGGAGGGAAGAAAAAAAGACAGAAAATATATGGCTCGGCTTATCAGCCTTTATGCGTTTCTCCCAAGTGCGGTCGAATACACACATGCCAGTCAATGACAATGAGTGGGCAAAAGGAAATGAAAAAGACACTCAAACATCCATCACAAAATAAAATGTGATATTATCAAAAGAATTAAACAGCGATAAAGCGACTATCACACACTTCTCCTCAGAGCTTGCTGTAACTGATCTGAGCTCCCTGAGCTCATGCAAAAGGTAAAACAACCATAGAAGAAGTTATCTTAAAGGGGACATGACATTTGTATACACTGTACATCAAACATTAAGCAGCCGTTACAGATTACCGCTGGCAAATAAAGCTGACCTCAGCCGTATACGTCTGAGCCCAATAACACAATGACAATTCCATATATGAAATTTTGTCAAGCCACCCAAACCGAGAATTATGCAAAAGTTAATTACACACTAACATACATGAGAATCCAAAACATACTTAGTAACGGTGCTTTATCTGTCTCTTTTATACAAAATATTTTTTAAAAATCAAGTACATAACCTGCTTGACCATACTCTTAGTATCCATTTACCCAATGCACAGAATGCAGAATATATCAAGAAAAATTCACAACCTGTTATATAGATAACTTTAAATCACAAAAATATGGCACTACATCCCTAAAACAAAATAACTATTTAAGGTCCAGTTTGTCTGTGTGATATGTAGTCACACAGTCAACTTGCATGTCGGGCAAGCAATTAACATCGTCCCCCAGGTAATGATGGATCAGAAACTCTAGCAGTCTCAGAGCCTGATCTGTTACTGTTGTCTGCTGAGTTTAATGAAGTAGTGCCCCAATAAGTTCCCATAGGGATTCCCTCCCCCTAGAGATTGTCAGCTGAAGCCCCTGTAACTAAACTTGACTCAGGTATTACTTCTGTCGCAACAAGAGGGTTCCAAGCATGAAAAGGCATAATATTTACAACATGAAACACCCCTGCATCTGCTTCTGTATTCACATCAGTAAGACTGTAGTTTAGGTCTGACAGCTTTTGCGCAACACGATAAGGGCCAGCATAGATAGGTTTCAACTTTGCAGTGAAGTTTGCCAGAGCATCTAGCCTCGGACGAGTCTTTACTCTGACCAAGTCATCCACAGAATAAAAGACAGGCCGATGTTTTTGTCATATTATTTCTTTCTTTTGGAATGACAGGCTTCCAAAATGGGTGCAGCATGAGCCTCACGGATTGAGGACTCCAAGCTCTCAGGATACGGGACACCCGGCTCCTCTATTCCATCACAGTTGGGTTCGATAATAATATCAAGAGGAGTATTCATTTCTCGACCATACAGTAACATGGACGGACTGTGTCCAGTGCTTTCATACTGGGTTGTTCTTAGGGCAAAACAAATTTGGGGCAGGTAGTGATCCTAAACGGTGTGCTTGTTGTCAATTTAGGCACCTATGGCAGTTTTCAGTGAGCGATTCACCCCCTCTCCGTCACATTCGTCTGGGGGTGATAGGCGGTTGTGAGTCTGTGCTCAGAGCCCAGGGCACCAAGCACATGCCTAAAAATTTCACTCATGAACGAGATCCCCTGTCAGAGATCAAATATGTGGGCGCACCATGTCGTGCAAAGACCTCGCTTAGCAATTTACTGGCAGCAACTTGAGCAGTCCTCTCTCACCACACTAACCTCAACCCACTTCGTAAAATAGTCGACAAAAAGATGTAAGAGGTACCACAGGGTGTGCATGGTAAAGGGCAGACAAAGTCCACCCCTGTGTACTCCCATGGTTTTTGCTGACGTATGGGCACGTACGTAGTTGAAGAGGAGGGGAATGTTTTACCTGATGCAGTAGTTAGAGCAATATCAACTAGCAGTCCTCACAGTCTTTGAGTCTCCTATTGTCCCTGTTTTAGCCATAAAGATGAAAGAGCTTGATCTTGAAATTAAGAAGCAGGAATGTGAGACACTGCTTATTAAATTACGTGTTTTAGAAACAGAGACTAACCGTGAAATTCAGTTACAAAAAATGGAACATGAGAAAGACAAGCCTGTTCCAATGCCCCATTTACGAGGTCCTTCTGCTAGCTCTCCACCTGAGACACCTAAGAATTCACAGGAAGCTGATGTTAATGTGAATTTTGACATTAGCAAATATCTAAAGTTAGTTCCACCATTTAGAGAAAGTGAAGTAAATGCTTACTTTATAACATTTGAGCGTATTGCTGGTAGGGTTGTAACAATATACCGGTATGGCGGTTTACCACGATTTGAACGTGCACGATTATCATACCATGAACAATTGCATATCAACGGTTTTAACCCTTAAAGACAGAGACAGCCGCCCGCGGCTAAAAATAAGTATTGCTCTTAAATGTTTAATAACTTTTGATCCGCTGATCCGATTCATACAATTCAAAGATTGGCATAAAGAAGAGAATCTCAGCTTTCCAGTGCTGTATCACATAACATTCAGAGGCTCCGGAATCAGTGCGGTTACGTCATCAACATTTGACAACGCTGATTTGACAAAGAAACGCTCGTCACTGTGTCTCCGGACAAATCAGACATGATACATTGATGCATTATCCCTCCTCCATGCCCAGATTGGTTCAAACTCGCTATATCACAACCAATAAGCATAGGTTTCGCTTTTGTTTGTGGACCAAGCTTTTTGAACAACACGGAATGAGAGATAGGCATACATTTATGCGCGGCTAAATAAAACGCAAAAAAAAAAATTTTGCATGAAATAATTCTCATACTAAGTACTTTTGCATGCACAGCAGCACAGAAACATGACAAAACAGTGACACAGCAAAGACGAACTGCTGCTCTTGCTGTTTTCAAAAGACGCAAATGAAGATGCAGCTGTTTGTCTGCATTGCAGACAACCAAATCCGAATCCATATCCACAGACAACCATATCCATGCTGGCACATAAAACCTAAGGATGTTCCATATTGAATCTAGTTTCGTTATGTAACTATTTATAGTATAGTAAATATTTATATCTATTTTTTTACTGAGGATTTGCACCATGTTTATTTGGACTTTATTTGGACTTTGACACATTATTTATTATTTTCTTATTTTTATTTGTTCATTGTAAGTGGTGTTGTTTATAGTAACTAAAAATATATTATTTGGAAAAAGTCAAATTTGCTTCACTGTTCTATTATTTTGTAACATTTGTAACATACCGTATACCGCGAAACCGTCAAACCGTGGTATTGTTTTAGACGATTATCATACCGTGAAAAATTCATACCGTTACAACCCTAATTGCTGGTAAACTGAAATAGTCTAAGGATGTATGGGCTTTGCTATTGCAATGCCTCTCTGGAAAAGCCCAGGAAATTTCTTCTGCCTTACTATTAGAGCAATCTCTTGATTATGACATTATTAAAGCGGCTATCTTAAGAGCCTATGAACTCCTCTAAGAGGAGAGAGTTTAAGCTCTGTCGAGGGTCTCCTGTGTCTGCAGTTCCAAAAGCTCTTCAACAAGCGTGTCTTTTTTTCCACTTGGCAAGCCAAGCTGACATGACATGGGGGCGTGGCAGCTTCAACAATTCCATTTTTTGATTCGATAATCGAAATTGAGCTTGATTTCTGATTGACTTCGATTTAAAAATGAAATCGTGACACCCTTAGAAATGATCTTGCCGGTGGTAGAGTCTTTCCTAGTTCTTTGGTGAGCAACAAGCCAATTTCAAGTAATGGTCTTTTGCCTACAGAAGATATGTTGGCTGTTTTTCCCTCTTGTGCAGTGACTCGAGCACAGAGTAAAAAGTTTGCTGAGGTAGTTGATCTCTCTCAAACTTTTTTAAATATCCACAATAGTGATGCGCAGCCAGAGAAAACGCCTAATGTTAAGTCTGGTGAGCTACCCAATTCTCAATTACAATCTGTTCTTCAAATGGGTAAAGAATATTTAATTTCAATTCAGAAAGCTGATCCTTCTTTGGCCTGTTGTATTGAGTCTGTCACAAACGACAGAAATAAATTGCCTGGTAAAGTTAAATACTTATGCGAAGGAGACATTTTAATGCAGCGTTGGAGACCCAAGCTCGTTCCTCCCTCATTGAAGTCGACCAAATTGTTCTACTCCAGCAGTATAGACCATCAGTATTGAAAATTGCTCATGATCATGTGCTTTCAGGACATCTTGGTGTTACTAAGACATTTAAACGTGTATCCCGCTACTTCTATTGGCCAGGACTAAAATCTGCATGTGCCATTTGCCAAATAGCAGGCAAACCTAATCAGAAATTGTCTGTTGCTCCCTTACGACCAATTCCAGTCATGCAAGAACCCTTTGAGCGTCTTCTATTAGATTGCGTAGGTCCGTTGCCCAAGTCAAAATCAGGACATGAGTATATTTGAACTATAATGTGTACTTCTACCCTTTTCCCTGAAGCAATACCCTTGCACTCTATAAAAGCCCAAGCCCTTGTCCGAGAACTAATTAAATTCCGTACGATCTTTGGATTGCCAAAGATCGTACAGACTGACAGAGGCACAAACTTTACCTCTAAAATGCTTACCCAAATGCTTAAACAATTTGGCATCCAACATGTACTTTCCAGTGCCTACCATCCACAATCTCAAGGTGCTGTGGAAAGGTTCCACCAAACCTTGAAAATGATGTTCGGTCCTATTGCTTAGCAAGTGGTAATGACTGGGCAGAAGCCTTGCCGTTCTTGTTGTTTGCAGTCCGAGAAGCTGAACAAGAATCTCTTCAGCCCTGCTGATCTCGTCTTTGGTCACCATGTGAGAGGACCACTGAAAGTGTTAAGTGAACAGCTCTTTACTAAAGATTCACCACCTGTGTCTGTGGTGGATTATGTCAGTTTATGTAGAGAACATCTACACCAAGCCCGCAAGCTGGCCCAAGAACATTTGACTGTTGCTCAGTTGGAAACGAAGAAACTTTATGATGTGAAGATTGTCGTAGCTTCCAGCCAAATGATGAAGTTCTTGTCCTTCTACACGAGCCTGGTTCTGCACTACGTGCTAGGTTTAGTTGTCTGTACTCTGTGAAATAGAAAATTAATGAGACTGACTATATAATCAACACCCCTAACAGACTTAGCAAGACTAGAGTCTGTCATGTCAACATGCTGAAGAAGTTTGTACGTGACTCTACCCCCAATCTCCCAATTACCCCTGTAACTCCAGCATTACCAGTAGCTGCTGTGGTGCTAGCTCCCAAACAAGACTGTGTCAAGTTGCAGAACTCTGCTGTGATGAAAGACCTCCCTACCTTCCTTTCTCACCCTGAGCCTGAACAAATTAATCGGGTAACCCAGCTAATGTTTCAGTTTCCAGCTCTGTTTTCAGATGTTCCAGAAAGAATCACTCTTCTTCAGCATGATATTGATGTGGGGTCAGCTTAGCCAATAAAGCAGCATTCTTACAGAGTCAACCCGGTGAAGAGACAGATCATGAAGATTGAGGTTGAATACATGTTACAGCATGGTCTAGCCCAACAAAGTCCATGGAGCTCTCCCTGCAGATGGTACATACCGCTAGTGCACAGACTTTCGCAAGGTGAATGTCATCACCAAGCCAGATTCCTTTCCACTCCCACGCATGGAAGACTGTATTGACAGGGTATTCAGCCAGGTTTGTCAAAGCTTGATCTACTGAAAGGATACTGTCAAGTCCCCCTAACTGCCCGTGCTGCTGAGATCTCTGCATTTGCTACCCCTGACTACTTTCTGCAGTATTCTATACTAGCTTTTGGGATGCGAAATGCGCCAGCGACTTTCCAAAGACTGATGCGTATCATACTTGGAGGTGTGCCCAATTGTGACGTCTACCTAGATGACATCATTATCTACTCGGAGTCCTGGGAAGACCATCTAAAGACCATGAGAGTGATGTTTGAGACGTTAAATGTTGCCTCCTTAACCCTAAACCTTGCCAAGTGTGAGATTGGCAAAGCCACTGTAACCTATCTAGGGAAGAAGGTGGGACACGGTTGGATCAAACCTGTTAAAGCCATCCTCGACTTTCCTAAACCCCACAACAAGCGTGAGCTTCGAAGATTCCTGGAAATGGCTGGCTATTATAGAGGATTCTGTAGAAACTTCTCATCTGTTTTTGCACCCCTCACAAACTTGTTTAGCTCAATAAGAGTTTTCCAGTGAAATGCTGACTGTACCCATGCTTTTCAAGCTGCTAAAGATCTTCTCAGCAATGCCCCTATTCTTGCAGCACCCGACTTCAACCTTCATTGCCAGCCACTTTGGTGCAGGAGCTGTTCTTGTACAAGAAGATGCTGAAGGCATTGAATGTCTTACAGCACTATTGAAAAGGAAGCTTTGGCTTTACTGTGGGCTGTACAGCACTTTGAAGTCTACCTTGGTAGTAGTGCTCAGCCTTGTTTACACAGACTACAATCCACTAACTTTCCTGTCCACATGTCCTCCTTAAACCAACGTTTGTTATGTTGGGCCTTGAAGTTATAAGACTTTAACCTCCAAATCCAGCATATCAAGGGGGCAGACAGTGTTGTAGCAGATGCATTATCACGATCTGTGGATGACACTGCTTAAGTGGTGAAAGGTGGGACAGTAATGTTATGGAACTCTGGACTGTGTTCTTTATGGTGGGGGTGTTACAGCTAAAACATAGTTTTGTGTGTAGGCTTTGCATAAAATGTTGTTCTCCACTCTGCTCTCTCTCTCTCTCTCCCTCCCTCCCCAACTCTCAGGTTAATTAGCACCCAGCTGCTAGTCGTTGTGAACCTCCATGAGTCGGAGTGGTTTGGCTTTAAATACTGGCTTCTGAAGCTAGTGAGCTGAGGAACACTTCTCCCCAGCTCTTAAGTGCAACAGTTGGTTGTTTTTTTGTGATATTGTTCACTTATAGTTGTAATTTGTGGTCATATTGTTTACAAGTTTTTACAGTGGTTGGAATTTTGCAGTAGTTGATATTGTTCACTTATAGTTGAACTTTGTGGTCATATTGTTTACAAGTTTTTACAGTGGTTGAAATTTTGCAGTAGTTGGATTAAACTTTAATGCTAAATTAACTTTGTTGTACTTTCATTTCTATTTTTTATTTTGTGTACTTCAAAGTGTGCCTAAAGGGTGAGTCCCTTGTTTTATGTTGTATATCTTTTTGCCTGTTTATGGTTGAGAGAGGAAGTTCAGGGAAGTTTGTGTTGTTGATTTTCATCTTTGATTTTGGATTAGGTGAGCTAGTCCTCTAAACCTTAATTAGCTGCTTTTTGTTTGTTGTTTTAGGCTATACTTACTCAGTTTTGACCCCTAGTTTCTGTTAAAATTCCATATTTGTATTAAATAAATTCTTATGATTATTTTTTCTAAACTTTGTGTTGACTCTTCACTCTGGGGCTGAGGACTGAAGTATGTTCTCCACGTTTGGCATCACCTGTATTAATCTTGTGCTCCTCGAGAGAGGTGTGTCCCAAATGTCCATCAAACAATCCAGCGAAAGACTCTACAACTCACATCAGCTCACTTTTCTGCTCACTATTTAAGGACGCTTCTCCCACCTGATCCGATAGGGTAGGGAAATGAACCCCTAAGCATGGCAGGTTAACGCTAGGCAGTGTAACATCCAAACCCTCCAACTCTTCCAGGGCAACAGGTTCATCCCCCAACACCGCTGTCCTGGATTGGATATGCATTGTGACTCCTAATCTACTCCTGATCCCAGACTCTTGAACATAAAGTTCATCCCTAAAATGACAGGTGAAGAAAGTGTTTTTATGATGATGACAAACCGGTGATAGAAGCGTTGGCCTAAAAACCCAAATGAAAGCCATATCAAACCCAGTGGGCAACACGGAGCACCATCAGTAAGCTAAATAGGAGCAGAACACCATGGTTTTAAACTTGAGTCACTCTTTGAAATATACTGAACAACTTCTGCCTTTACAGCAGACAGTGAAGCACCAGTGTCCAGGGTCGCCTCCATAGCACGTCCATGCAGATTGACTTTTACCCTCAATGGGGTGTTCCAAGAGGACGTATCCTCACTTTACTATCCTTGAGGCTGCCGGTGGCAAATGAGTCACCCCATACGGTGTTGAACTGGCCAGGGGAAATGTCTGTGGAGCCACAGATGTGGTAAAGTCATGATGCACTAATTGGTCTAGTGTACCTTTTTGTAGGTCAATGAAATTACGCAGACACTTTTGAATCACTGTCACCTCTACATGCAACAGTTGGACTTCAGCCCTTAGATCACTTGCTGACTCCTGCAAATTCTCCCTTTGTTGAGGAAACTCGTCGTCTAAACAGTCAGTGAGGTCTAACTGCCATCCACAGTGAGTAGCCATAATACTATCAAAAAAACGAATAACTGAAATGTAAAACCCCACACAAAGAGCAATGTCCACATATGATATAACATATATATAAACAGCGAAACATTGTGTGCGGATTCTTTTTTTTTTCCAAAGTTAGTTCCCAATTAGCAGTAATCCCCCATTTTCACACTAACATATATAATACTGTTAACAGCATAGGACAAAAATAAACAAAATAATAAAGTTCAGTTTCAGTTTCCTTTATTTATGTCATTCAAATCATCACAATAGAATTGTAATGCAGAACGAAATTACGTTGCAACAGACCCAACAAGAACATAAAAAACATCACTATAAAAACACTATAAAATCCTAACATGATAAATAAGCTTTTATAATTCCATAGAAATATAAAAAATATATAATTATATAAGATATAACTCATTTTTTAAAAATCTCTGAAGAGAATAACTTAATACTTAAATACCTATTTCACCATTTGTTGTAATATTGACAATTTATGCTAGTTTAACAAATTTATTTATTTTTAACACTAGCTATCAACAATGCTTAAGAAATGGTATTATTTAAAAGTCTTATAATGACAGGATATCATATACATGATATTAATTCCTCTCTTTGGCTTACCCTGTTCAGTACTTAACAGACGATGATCACAGAAAAACATCCCTGTTACCGAAAAAAAAGTCAGATCAAGATCAAAAGTTAAATGCGACACATTTCACTTTAGTTAACTAGCAGCAGTTCACAGATCCCCAAGCAAAAAAAAAAAAAAAAACAACCAAAAGAAATGAATGTTCAAAAATTGGAAAAGCTCCCGTAACAGCAACCTTGGTGATTAGCGAGAGAAATAGGACATCCATCAAAAAACATTACAGTACCTGTGTTCATCACACATCAACCGCGTGTTCTCCGTGTTAAATGACGCGAGCTACGTGACTCGGTCCGTCGGCTGCAGCTCACGGGGAAGAAATGCAACCTCTCGGTGAAATCAGCGATCCTCTGTGCCAGAGAAGACAGAAGATGGCCTGGTAGAATCCAGTGGTTCGGGCACCAGTTTGCAATGAGTGCCAGGTGTCTTAGTGTTTACCCAGAGGGAAGAAAAAAGACAGAAACTTTATCGCTCTGCTTATAAGGTAAAAGGTAAAACAACCATAGAAGAAGTTATCTTAAAGGGGACATAACTATTGTATACACTGTACATCAAACATTAAGCAGTCGTTACAACGTCTGTCCAAGACTGAAAGAACTCGTCAAATGACCCATGGAGAATGTTTATACTGCACAACTAAGGATCATTTCATCAAAGCCTGAACGGTTAAATCTCTCTTGGTCCAGTGGTAAGTACCATTAAAATTCAAAATAAAGTTCTGCATTTAAAGGGCACCTATGGTAAAAAATCAATTTTTCAAGCTGTTTGGACAGACGTGTGTATAGACCGTCATATTGGGGTGAAATAAACACACCCAGTCCCTTTTTTTCAATTTAACAACATAAAAACAGTGGACCAATTGGAGCGGTTTTCAGAGCGACCGCAACTTGACGTAGGAGTGCGGTCCCCCTGCCCAACAAATTGATTGACAGCTTCGTGTAGCATGTCCCTGTAGTCACGTGTATAATAATGTCAACAAGACCAGACGTGCTCAAAGCAACCAGGAAAAAAAGGTCTGTTCAGTTCGCTAGGATCATCAATCGTCATCAAATGTCATCAATAGTAAGTTTCACATGTTTAAAATGTTTTAAAACAGAGCATGTGTGTAATTAAGTACAGCGATTTACTTCAGCTTTACTTCATCAGCACATCCGCGAGTCAGAACAATTATGAAAGAAGGCGCATCAATCCCGATTTGTGGACGTTAAATCAGGTTTGTTTTGTACATTTACATAACAGATATCCATAGAGCAGTGGAGATTAGCCTGTATCCTGACACATTTGTGTGCAAAAACAATGCTAAGCTAAGCACACTCTGTCTGTCTGTCTGATTGTGTGTGTGTGTGTGTGTGTGTGTGCGCGCGTGTTGTGATGAGCATCCCATGGAGCTATCAGCGTCGTCCTGGAGAGGAACGAGGAACACCTGGGCCCTCTCGTTCCTAACTAATCAGCACCAGCTGCAACTCATCCAAGACCGGCTACATAAGCCACACCAAAAGAACCAGAAGGGGGGAGGCATACAAAGGAAACAAAGCAGTAATGCCTTTCTTTCCTCCAGACAGCAGTTGGTGACTGATCGGTTTTCTAGACCCACCTCACGGACACTGAGCACCCCACTGCTGAAAGAACATCACCCGCCGCTGGAGCACCCCTTTGAATCTTGCACTTATGCTCCATTGTAAATAAATCTACCCTCTGGGATCTAAACTTGAATTCTCTTGTCGTGTGATTCTTCAGCCCATCACACTGGTAGAGAATGCGGGCAAAAGAGTGAAGAATCACCAAAGCCCAGACTTCCACTCATCTATATAAAAAAATAAATAAGTAAAAAAAAAATTTCTTCTCCTTTTGTGTGCAGGCAAGCGGTCACTCCCCTACGGGATGGATGAACTTCTCCAGCGACTCACCAAGGTCAGCACCCGCCAGCAGCAAGTGGCCGAGCATCTGGCGGCTCGTCAGGACCAGACGGAGCAAGAACTTTTTTGCCCTGTGTCTGGCTGCTGCACAACGTGTTCCGCTACCAGACACTCATGCCCAAGCCACTCATCTCCTTCCAAAGGTAACCCCTCACGATGACATTGAATCTTATTTACAAATGTTTGAAACCACTGCTACGAATGAAGGGTGGAATGTCGACGACTGGCCGCAGGTCCTGGTCCAGGTCGGTAGTGCACCTACCACTTACCAGGACCTAAAACGCGGAAATCCTGGCCCATATGGGACTGTCATCCACATGTACAGCTCAACAGTTCTTTAAGTGAACATATAAGCCCCATCTGCCGGTCTGTGCCCAAGCAGCGGGTCTCACACGACTTGCAAGACATTGGCTCTTGGAGGAAGACCCAACGCCGAGTCAGGTAGCAGAACGAGTGGTCATCGACAAACTGCTCCAGGCTCTTCCCCGATCCCATTGACGAGCAATCGGAATGAGAAACCCCTTAACTACCCTGGAGCTCATTGAGGCGATTGAACTGGCGGATGCGACCCTACATCAGGAAGAAGGGGAGAGAGCGCCGCCTTTTCCCCGGAGGGTGGTCCAGGAGCGACGCGCGCCAGAGGGCCCTCAACGACCCGTGAGCAGGCCGATGGCTCCCTCTCCATGGCAGGAGCCCCTGCCTTCAAAGGTTTTAACACCCCCCCCCTCACGGACCTGGCTGGCAGGCTGCATTGTACACAGAGACCTACCTAAAGGAGCCCCAGAAGCCGTTGTCAGGATCAACGGAAAACCATACCGGGCCCTACTCGACTCTGGTAGTGCGGTTAGTCTGGTACACATACGTATTTTGACCCCCCGGACTGGGTCGAAGACCTTCCTGCCTATCACCTGTGTCCACGGGGACACCCGTCAGGTCCCTGCCCGTCATGTAACTATTTCAGCCGGTTGAGGTAGGAGTGGTGAGAGATCACCCAGTTCCTGTCCTCCTTGGGAGAGACTGGCCAGGTTTAGAGCGCCTGTTAGATGCCGCTTCCCAACTTGCCAGCCCCAGAGGGAGCCGTCACCGTAGAAAGCCCAACCGAAGACCTCGTCGGCGACCCGTCCTTCTGGCATCAGACAACGGGAGAGATGGTGAGTCCCCCTCTCATAATACTAACCTGTTTTATAATGTCTTTCATCAGGTCACGGGAGGGGGCTCATTTGCCAAGGAACAACAGGGAGATGATAGGTTGAAACATTGCTGGACCCAAGTCCGAGTCATTGAGGGAAAAGAAAGTCAGCCTGGTCCCCACCCTCTCCAATATTTTGCTGTCCAAAATGGCCTGCTCTACGAGGTCGCACAGCGGTGGGGATGGGGGGGGGGGGGGAAAACTACTGCTGGTCATACCACGATCCAAGACTGAAGCGATACTGGATCTGGCCCATTCCCATCCCATGGCAGGACACCTTAGGGTGGCCAATACGGTCCAGCAGATACGGAACAGTTTCCACTGGCCAGGACTGGAGGCAGATGTAAAGCGGTTCTGCCAGGTCTGCCCCACCTGCCAACGGACCTCACCAAGGACACCTCCCCCGAGTCCTCTAATTCCATAACCTATTATTGAGATGCCCTTTGATTGCATTGGGATGGACCTGGTAGGGCCGTTGCCTAAGTCTGCCCAGGGACATAAGTACATCCTAGTGATTGTCGACTAGGCTACCCGGTACCCAGAGGCGGTGCCTCCATAGGCGGTACAATCACCCAGGAGCTCTTCTTGCTCTCCAGCCGAGTCGGCATCACCGCAGAGATCCTGACCGATCAGGGTACCCCCTTTATGTCACGGTTAATGGCTGACCTCTGCAGGCTGCTGAAGGTGAAGCAGTTGACACCACTATCACCCCCAGACAGATGGCCTGGTTGAACGCTTTAACCAAACATTAAAGCAAATGCTAAGACGGGTTGCCGCGGAGGACAAGCACGACTGGGACCTTATGCTGCCCTACATTCTCTTTGGGATCCGGGAAGTCCCCTAGGCCTCAACTGGCTTCACCCCATTTGAGCTCCTCGTAGGACAACAAACCCGGGGCCTCCTGGATGTGGCAAAGGAGGCCTGGAGGCAGCAGCCTACAATCCATCAGTCTGGGGTGGAACACGTCAAGCAGATGAGGGAAAAAATTGACCGTGTCATGCCGTTAGTCTGGGAGCATCTGATTACAGCACAAAAGGCCCAACAACGCCACTACAACAGAGTGCATATACTGCAGCATACTTAGACGACATTGTGATCCACTCGGTGCATGGGAGGATCATCTGGACCGTCTACGGAGGGTGCTGTCTGAACTCCGAAGGGCTGTACTCACTGCCAATCCTCATAAGTGCCATCTTGCCCTCTCTAAAGCGAAGTACCTGGGTTTCAAAGTGGGAAGAGGACTCATCCAGCCCCAAGAAAAAAAGGTTGAAGCTGTCTGCATTGCTCCCAGGCCGGAGTCCAAAACCCAGGTACGAGCATTCTTAGGGTTGGCAGGGTACTATCGCTTTTTCATCCCTAACTTCTCCTCTTTAGCCGCCCCTTTGACAGATCTGACCAGGAAAGGGCAGCCAGAGAAGGTAAACTGGACGCCGGCAGCCGAGGAAGCCTTCAGAAACATCAAGATAGCACTGACCTCAGAACCAGTACTCCAAGCTCCTGATTGTGGCTGTCCCTTCCTGCTGCAGACGGATGCCTCTGACACAGGACTAGAAGCTTTTCTGTCACAGGTTCAGGAAGGGGAAGAGTATCCGATCCTATACATCAGCAGAAAGCTGACCCCGGCCGAGAGGAACTACGCTGCCGTAGAAAAAAAACTCTTGCCATCAAGTGGGCACTCCTGGAGCTGCGGTACTACCTCCTTGGCCGCCAGTTCACCCTGGTTACCGATCATGCACATCTTCAGTGGATGGCCAGGGCAAAGTACACAAACTCCAGGGTGACAAGATGGTTCCTTGCGCTCCAGGACTTCCACTTCATTGTGCGTCGCAGGGCCGGGACTGCCAACGCTGATGGACTCTCTCGCATCTGGGCGGCTATTGCAGGTCTGTCAGGAGTCACTCCACACCCACCCCCTAATTCTCCCCTACTGTCTCATGTCATCCACAGGACCAGGATGTCACTTAGGGGGGGAGAGTGTGACTAGCATCCCATGGAGCTATCAGCGTCGTCCTGGAGAGGAACGAGGAACACCTGGGGCCTCCCGTTCCCAACTAATCAGCACCAGCTGCAACTCATCCAAGACCGGCTACATAAGCCACACCGAGAGAACCAGAAGGGGGGAAGCATACGAAGGAAACAGAGCAGTAAAGCTTATTCTCCCTTTCTTTTCTTCAGACAGCAGTTGGTGACTGATCGGTTTTCTAGAACCACCTCACGGACACTGAGCACCCCACTGTTAAAAGAACATCACCCGCTGCTGGAGCACCCCTTTGAATCTTGCACACGTGGACCATTTTAAATAAATCCACCATCTGGGATCTAAACTTGAATTCTCTTGTCGTGTGATTCTTCAGCCCATCACAATGTGTATCTCTGTGTGTGTGTGTGTGTGTGTGTGTGTGTGTGTGTGTGTGTGTGTGTGTGTGTGTGTGTGCGTGTGTGTGTGCGTGTGTGTGCGTAAACTTTGTAACAATATTGCGTGTCACTCATCAATGCAACTGCACAACAAATACTCATTGGTAAAGTTCTTACTGTATTATTTCGCACAAACGCTGCATGAGACCTTCTTCCTTTAAGTCTGTCTGTTGTCTGACGCAGCTGAGGGCAGTATAACAAAACGACCCCCTGGTGGAAAGATGTATAAAACAGGATCTAGTCAATGGTATAATGAAAAATCTGATTGGTGTTTTGAGCTGAAACTTTACATACACATTCTAGAGACGCAAAAGACTTATATTAAATTTGAAAAAAGGGGTAACCTAGGTGCCCTTTAAATCTCATTACTGCCTGGTCACCCATGGTGCTGCACAGTTCCACAGTGGGTCGTACATTTGCCTCACAGCAAGAAGGTTGCTGTTTTGAACCTCGGCTGGGTAAGTTGACGTTTCTGTGTGAAGTTTGCATGTTCTCCCCATGTTCGCATGGGTTTCCTCTGGGTGCTCCGGTTTTCCCCACAAGTTCAAAGACACGTGGTATAGGTGAATTGGGTAGGCTTAATTGTCCGTAGTGTATGAGTGTGAATGAGTGCGTATTAATGTTTCCCAGTGATGCATTCGCTGCACAAAACATACGCTCGATATGTTGGTGGTTCATTCCGCCGTGGTGACCCCAGATTATTTAAGGGACTAAGCTAAAAAGAAAATGAATGAACGGTCACCCCTAAAATGTCTTATTCTGTCTCCGCTTTAATGTATTCAGGATCCTCTGGACTTCTACATCCCAGTAATATCTTGATCAGCTCCTGCTCCAGTGTCAATACCACAAACACCAAAACTTGGTTGTAAGAAAAACCACTAGGAAGAGGAAGGGTCAGGTATTGCTCCCCTAAGATAATGCTCCAAATTGGTTGTCTCCATCAGGAAGAAGTGAGCTTTCTGGTACTGGAAGTATCTCGGGACATCCATGGCTGGCACTCAATTCTCCAGAAATCAGGTGGGAAGATTGTGAAATTCTCCACTGGAGAAAGAATTGTATGTATAACTGTCGCTTCTTGTCGCTGCGTCCAATATTGAAAGCCTGACTGCTACTTCCCATGTAGATATCCCACCTGATTACTTGTCGTTACAGAATGTATTTAGCAAGCAGGCAGCTACCAAACTTTCACCCCTTCGGTCATGGGACTGTGCCATCTACCTTCTTTCTGGATATAAACTCCCTAAGGGGCAGATTTTCCCCCTGTCCATCCCGGAGGGCAAGGCAATGGAGGAATACATTTCCAAACTGTTCCAGCAAGGATTCATTCAACCATCCACCTGACCAGCAGGTTCCAGCTTCTTCTTGTCACCGTACTTGCACACGTTCTTGCTACTTTCCTCTACTTAGTGTTACAGATTACCTTTTTTGCCTGCTTTTATTCGCAGACACAGAAACAGCAGTCATTTCGGCTAATTCTTTCCATCTGTTTCTCATTCCCTTTTTCCCTATTTATAGCACGTCATTTCCCTTCATGTTTGTCAGTATGTTGTCGCTTGTGTGTCTGTGTGATGCATTATGTTATTCACCCTGTATCTGTGTCCAGGACTCCCAGTGAGCAAGCGTCCCGTTGTTTTGGAGTTTTTTTCTTTGATGCTTCCCCAGCATTCACCCATCTGGGCTACCTTAGTTTTGTTGCTTTTCCTGAGACCCTCTACTTAAATAAAGACTTTGTTTTTTCTGCATTTGAGTTCACCTCTGCTTTGCTCGTGACATCAGGTGGCCGCGTGCCCTGTCAGAGAGCGGCGTAAGCCATCTAAGGGCGGAGTAACGGTGAGCACGATGAACACACGTGCACTGCCCAGGGGTCGGGCGTCACTCCAAGCCAGGTTAAATGTTAAGAGTCTTGTTAAGCAGGTGTCTGCCCTTATTGATTCCGGTGCGGAAGGAGACTTTATGGACTTAAACTTTGCTAAACGACTGGTTATTTCTATGGTCACTCTGGATAACCCCATTTCAGCCAAAACACTTTGCGGCTCTCACCTAGCTGTTATAACACACTGCACTCACACTAATTCCCCGTACACTCACACTTTCAGGCAATCACGTGGAGCAGTTACAGTTTCTCCTTATTCACTCTCCCACGGCTCCACTAGTGTTGGGTCACACCTGGCTAGTCAAGCATAACCCTCATATTGATAGAGATGTGGAGAAGAAAGATGGATCTCTGCGCCCCTGCATTGATTATCGGGGATTGAATGATATCAAAGTAAAGAACCGTTATCCATTGCCACTGATGTCATCGGCCTTCGACCTCCTGCAGGAGGCAACCATCTTTACTAAATTAGATCTCTGCAACGCCTACCACCTAGTTCAGATGAGGGAGGGGGACGAATGAAAGATCGCCTTCAACACCCCTACTGGTCAAAGCTCTGATGTTTGCCTACAAAGTGACTTCTGGCCTTGCTCCTTTTTTTTTTTTTTTTAATTATTTTTTAGGGGTTTTTCACCTTTATTTTTGAAAGGACAGTAGAGAATATACAGGAAAGCATGGGGAGCAGAGAGAGGGGAAGGATCGGCATAGGACCGTGAGGCGGAATCGAACCCAGGTCGCCGCGAGCACCGGAGTGCATATGTCGACGCACTAACCACTACACCACTGGCGCCGACTGGCCTTGCTCCTTTTTATCTGCTCTCACTTCTGCAGATCTATGTGCCCTCCAGAAACTTGCGTTCTGTGAATGAACGTCGCTTCGTGGTTCCATCCCAAAGAGGGAAGAGATCACTTTCGTGAACGCTCACGCTCAATCTGCCCAGTTGGTGGAATGAACTCCCTAACTGCATCCGAACAGCAGAGTCACTCGCTATTTTCAAGAAACGACTAAAAACTCAACTATTTAGTCTCCACTTCACTTCCTAATCTGCAATTGCCTCTCTGAATATCACACTAACTGTACCCAAAAAAAAAAAAAAAATACTAATACTTCCCTTCTTAGACTTTACAGACCTGAAACTTGCCTATAGCACTTATTTATTGTTGCTCTTAGTTGTGTAAATTGCTTCCTTGTCCTCATTTGTAAGTCGCTTTGGATAAAAGCATCTGCTAAATGACTAAATGTAAATGTAAATTTTGAGTATCTTTTTATGCCCTTTGGGCTCTTGAATTCACCGGCGGTCTTCCAGGCACTCGTCAATGAAGTGCTCAGGGACATGGTAAATCGCTTTGTGTTCATCTGTCTCGATGACATTCTGATTTTTTCCCAGAATGAACAGGAGCATGTCCAGCACGTCAGGCGGGTGCTTCAGCGGCTGCTGGAGAATCGTCTATTCGCCAAGGTGGAGAAGTGTGAGTTCCATACACCGTCGGTTTCGTTCCTGGGGTTTGTTTTGTCGCCCGAGTGATTGCGAATGGATCCTGCCAAGGTAAAAGCTGTTGCGGATTGGCTCACCCCAGACAGTTGCAAGGCGGTCCAGCGGTTTCTGGGGTTTGCCAATTTTTACAGGCGATTCTTACCCAGACCAAGCAGAAAGTACACAATCATTTGTTTCTTTGTATAGTTTTACAGACAACTGTGTGCTAGTTTAAAGTGCTGAGCTTGACTGAGGTACCGGATGCGCTGCGACATGGCACACCGGATACTCTATGTGGCATGGCAGAAACATGAAGAGTGCCGATTCGCCGCACCACGCCTTTTAGAACTCTTCTAAACACACCGGTGCTTAAAGTCGGTGGCTGTCCGCTGTCCATTGTGTGTACCCTGATAGAAACCTATGTTTAGAATTTTAAAATGCATGGCGCTGCATCAGCGTCGTGCCACGCAGAGCAGCGCTTCTGGTGTGCGACCTGCAGGCAAGTTTATTTTTTTTACAATGGAGAGAAACGCGCATGCACTTTTCCAGCTGCACCTACTTAAGATCACAGGAAGCTTCTGTGACCTCGAGAAATGCAAATGGCTGAAGTTTAAGGTAGACGCAATGAAAAGTACACATGTTTGCAAACCTGCCTCAAGATACAATCAATAATTCCGATTATAGCAATTAACTGGTGAATGTTGATCTTGTTTTGAGCCCAATGAGACCGGGCATCTAAAAATAGAGCAAGGATGTTCCTTTAGTAATATCGCTTTGACTCCCGCTAAAAATGGTGGACATGAATCAACAAATTGAAGATATGGTGAAGTCAATCAATATTGGTGGGTGGGGGGACCGCACTCCTACGTCAAGTTGCTGTCGCTTTGAAAACTGCTCCATTTGGTCCACCGTTTTTATGTTGTTAAATTGAAAAAAAAGGACTGAGTATTTTTTATATCACCCCAATATGACTGTCTATACACTATACTTACACACCTGTCTGTCCAAACAGCTTCAAAAGTAGATTTTTTTTTACCATAGGTGCCCTTTAATCTCTCCTCTGGTTATCATACCCAGACTAACGGCCAGACTGAGTGCAAAATCCAGGAGATCGGAACGTTTCTCAGGTCATACTGCCACCAGGACCAATACAGCTTGAGCCAAGTATGCACAAAACTCACTACGCCAGGAGTCAATGACACAGAAAGCTTTTATGGTAATATATCTGCAGACTGTATAACTAAAAAAATACATAATCCATTGTAATATTTAATTAACAAATTAAGATTAACTTTGAATACTTAAGACAAGCAATCACACTTTTTATTTATGTAAAACTTAAATGAATTAAAAAAGACAATCAATTTATTGGAAGAAATATACTTTTTAAAATAAATACTATACACAACACAATTGAAGAACTTTTTACATTGTATCACGTTTGCTTGTATCACTACATGTTTGTATCTAGTTGTTGCTTTGCTTTTTCTTTCATGGAGTTAATTTTTGTGAATAACATTACCTGAATGTGTCAGTTAAATACAGTAGATAGTAGTTTTATGCTGTTTGGCATTATAAGCTTGTTCTGTTTGCATGATCATCTGTTTTGGCATCGAATCATTACAAAAATTCAAATGAGTAGCTTTGACATCACTTTGCAGGCCAATCAGCTGTTAGCATTACACTGGTCACTTATCGCATTTAACAATTTATTTTTGTTAAATACAGCAAAAGCCTACAACTTTTTGCAGTTTATTCAAGAATCAATTGACTAAATTTAAACAAATTTAAAATGCTTCTTGAATTATTTTAATGCTCCCATATCTATGTGTCTGTGGAAGCAGTTGGTGAAGAGTATCTTCTCCAAGCTGGACCTGCAGAGTGTGTACAACCTCACTCCTATTAGATAAAAAAGACTGCATCCACAAACATTTGGGCAGTGATTTTGATACTTCAGAAGTGTCTGAAACTTCTGCACTGCATTAAATCATCTGGATATTGGGTGTTTAAATGTCTGCATGACTCGCATAATTTATTTCTATAATAAAATGTGTGCGTGTGTGTATGTATATATATATATATATGTCCAATATATTATGTCCAATCAAACAAGATAAGCAAAGACTCTTCATATCTGAATCTTGAATCTGTGTCAATAAACATTCTGGTTTGTGCTTTCTTCTCTCTCATCCTACCTGTGTTGTGACAGTTAGATTGATTTGCTAATATTCACTTTATTTCCTTTTTAGATCTGATTGAAACCAAAGTTGTCACTTTTGAGCAGGCTAGGCTGAGTTAAGAATTTCATAGGTTGTAGATCCGCCATCTTGCCAAATCCAGTTAAGAGTTTCATCCCTGTACTTGTTTTTAATATTGGTGGGAGAAAAAAAAAGTTTCTCCTCACTATCATGATTCTTTTCAAGACAGATGGTCTTATTATTTATTGATTATTCTTACAGCACCAGCATTTCCCATATAATTATATTAGTGGGGTTTTTCATTTCTTTACTCTCTATGTATTTTGACCATTGTGGAATTCCACTCTGATGTTTTCTCCAACAGAGAGAGAGCATGCATCGCAAAATGTAGTGCATGAGCATTGATGCTAATCTTTAATTGCAGCATGCAAGTGGAATTGCATTGTCAGTGCGTGACCCATGTCATGTGACAATACCACAACACGGTATTATCACACTGTGTATTATTCTGAGCTATAAATTGGTTTGTTGTCAAATAAGTGGTGTGATTCAGTTTCTTTTGTCATTTTTTTGTTTTTCGTGTTACTTACCAGTTGTCCAACATGGTAATGGGACCAGTACAAACTCTCACAAAGTTTTGTAGCACCAGCAGGACAAATCCTCTTGAAGTGGAACCATTTGTTAACTCCCTGGAGCCCTGATTTATTTATTTATTTTTATTTTTTAATTGACTTTATGGTTCTCTTTTAATTTGTTGTTATGTTTTGACTTGTAGGGGAAACGAAATGGGATGTGCGTCATAAAGTATGGAACTACATTGAGGTGAAAAACCTTGCCAATTTTCCACGGCCTGTGCACAACAGAATTCCCAACTTCAAGGTATCATTCAAAAAGGTCCCAAACAAGTATCAAATTTTATGGATCAACTGGAGATTGTTAACTGTGGACGTGTGTTCAGACAAATTGTTTGTATTAAATGCTAACCGGTTTGTTGGATGTGAGTATCCATTAAACAAAAATGTGTTACTTTAAAGGTCCTTTGAAATGCTTTGAAACATTATTCATTGTGATGATGCCATTTCTACTGAAGCAGAAAGCCAGAGTGAGAGACACCTCTGTAGAGAAGCTCCCCTCTTTTAATCTTTAAGTTACCAATAGTAGTATACATCATAGCCTGACCTATCAAAAAGGCTTATTTCTTTAAATGATTGCATATACAATATTTAAGCACAGGCAATTCCAATCTTATAATTGTATCTAAACTAAGCAACAGAAAGTTTTAGCATATTAGAAGTAAAAAAACACTGTGTCTAAAACTAGTCACCACCCCGTTGATTGTGATCATGTATTTTATAGTATTTACTGAGTATTTGCACCCTCAGTTTGTCAGTTCAATTGAAAACGTAGGCAAAATAGTGAGCAGGCGCATGAAGTGAGATGTGCTCATGTTTTGCAGCTGTGGAGCAGCACATAAAACTCTCACTGCTTATAGAAAACAATCGATTTGATCAGCTGTAGTTAGAAATTAGGCTGTTTTATTCTTTAAAGGGCGATGACACCCCCCACTTTCGGTTAAAGTCTACTTCAGAATATTTTCAAAGTATGCATGATTAATGGGCGTGGAGCTTCGCGAGCATAGGGCAGGAGTGGGCGTGGCCAGCAAGGGAGAAGGGGAGCGAACAACTGTTGATGTCAGTTAGCTCACAAATTGAGACGAACCGTGAGGAGACGCATGAGTTAATAGTTTACAAAGTTAAAATGCAAAGAAATAAACAGGAATTTAATGTCCTGCTACATTTGTTATTCGTAATTTCATATACATACAACCACAATTTAAATCATTATAAAGATAATCGTGTTTATATAAACACTATAAATGAAGACTTCTGCCTCAATCCCCGGGTCTGAATCATAGATCTAAATGCAGACTCAGTGGAGCAGGTCTCCTGACCTGTCTATTTTAACCATTAGTCCTGCTGGTAATCTTGAGGATTTAGGCAAACACAGCAGCACGGCGATGTGTCTGAATGTGAATGAACTCCTGATACAAGACAACATCTTCCATTCTCCAATTCTCGTGCTGCCCTCCCGACAAAAATGCTTGCATCACACACACAGCTTTGCTGTATGATCGGCCCTGGCAGGATTGCGGGGAAAAACATGCAACACACCCCGTGGATCATGGAAACAAACACATACGAGCCTTCATAAACGGCTACTGCATGCCGTGGGTCCGTGTCTCACAGCTTGAGCTTGGCACTGGTCTGGCAGGTCTGCATCTGCCTTGCCTTCGGAAAGCGTGTCCTGTCGTGCTCTCATGAATAATTAAGCAGCCGGCTCTTCTCATAGGATAAGGAAACTCCGCTTTGAATAATAATGAGAAACTGACGCGTCATCATTGCACTTGCGGTACTTCGGTACGTCGCCGATTTTGATCCCGCCCCAAAAATCATTTTAAACCCAGAAGCTGAAATTAGCTGACAAAAGCTCAAAATCATCCATTTTGCCCCACAATTAAAGCTGACAGGTGCTAACATTGTCTTAACTACTGCTCAACACATACAAATCTGTTAATATATTTTAAAAAATGTTTTCCAGGGTGTCCTGAACTTTTAAGGGCTTGTTATGCAGTCTTTGTCACCATCTAGTGGATGAACAAAGTCAACCGTCTTTGCTCAGTTCAATGAAATGCTAAAGGCTGGTGATGTGCTGTCTCTGAGAAATTATAAATATTTTAAAATAGGCACTATCCTTATAAATAAACTGCATAGTTGCAATCTACACAACTAGATCACTGAATATAAAAACTGTGTTGTCCAACAGCAGCAATATTTGTCAAACTGTACAGTGTCCTCTGCTTGTCGCTGTATGTTGGTGGAGTAATAAACAAGGGTGAAGGGTTAAGAGGCTGGACGAGTGCTGTTATTTGCAGAATATCGCATGACTCTGATTCAGATTCAAGAACCAGACAGAACTGTTGTGTGTGTGTGTGTGTGTGTGTGTATATATATATATATATATATATATATATATATATATTTATATATATATTTTATATATAATATTTTTATATATTTTGTAACTGAAAAATCACAATGCATAACGACTTGAAATTCGTGCATTTTGAAATCAACTTCTATGTAGTAAAGCATATGCAACCGCTGCAAAATATTTTGTCATACACTGGCTTCTCCCCTGTAAAAATTCCACATGAGAAATCCAACTTCTTTTCACATATTGAATATGAAAAATATACACTGTATAAATAAAATATTATAGCATGAATAATACTGTAAAGGCAAACATTAAGTGAATCTATAGCCAAAGTACTGCTCTCTCTAAACTAAAAGTGCAAACAGAAATAATGTTTTTCTTCAAGCCTAAAAAGAGATATTAACTACCCAGAACAGATAAGAAAAGGTCATAAGATACATGACTTTATATGTAATCTTTTTCAAGATTATAATCATGTCAATTTCGGGCAGCAGTTAAGACCTTTGCATCACAGTGTCTTTGCATAGTGCTCATGTTAGCCACAGTAAAGGCATTGTTTTTTACAGTGTTTACATATTGTGTTCGTCTTGTCCGTCACTCTTTCACCGTTTCTAACTTCTACTGAAAAACCAAAATTTTGCCACTCAAATTATTTAAAAGTGGCAGGGGCATTTTCAATACTAACTGCACCCTCACCAATAGTATCTAGATGCAGCCTTTATGATGCATTTATCTTTATAAGATTGCATCACTCAACAATAGCCAGACCCCTCTTACACTTATGCTCCATTGTGCTAAGTCACTTCTTTTTGTTGGGTTAGTGATGATTAGCAGAAAATTCAAATGGTGCATTATGCTAATTATAAATCACGAGGCAATTTTTTACCTCAACGAGAAATCTTGTCGTGAATTGATCTCATGAGATTTCGTAAAACGAAGTCTTGCCCCCCCCCTAATATATACACTATATATTCTATCCATTTTCAGGGTGCACTGGAGGCATGTAATAAGGTAGCACAATTAGAGATCTTCATCGAAAGTGCTGTAGTCAAGGTGGATCCTGACAAACCAATGGAGGGGGTTCGGTTAGCTGCTCTGAAGGTATGCTGATTATGATTGCTAGAAATTGTGGAGACATTTTTTCATTCTTCATTGTAATTGTAATTATTTACAACATTTAATTTGGATTTTATGTCCTATTTTACATTTTAATAAAGGCAAGAAAATCCTTACTTGTTCCAACACCTCGTCTAAGATTTGGGTTATTTAACAGAATAACTCCACCAAAAGGTGCAACTAAAGAAACACTGCGTGTTTGTTCTACTTCTCAGGTGATGTCTTGTTTATAAGGTTTTGTGCATGCACTCTCTCTCTCTCTCTCATCTGTTTGAAGTTAAACATTCTTTCTGTGCAAGGGTATCAAAGAGTTCAGTGTCCCTGTTGGTTTAGATGACAAAGTTCAGGTGGATCTTGTCGTAGTTGGGTCTGTGGCTGTATCTGAAAAAGGTAAGGAAAACACATTAAAAAACTTGATTATCTTGTGTCTGTTTTCCATAACAGAAATAAATGGTGTACAATGTATTAAGGTTACAGAATTGGGAAAGGAGAAGGTTTTGCCGACATGGAATATGCTATGATGGCATGCATGGGATCTGTGACTGAATCCACTTGGGTCATTACTGTTGTTCATGATTGCCAGGTTAGTAATGTAGTCTGTAATAACTCTTTGAGTTTCTTAAAACAAAAAGATAATATATACAAATAATAAAATGCAATCAAATTATAAATAAAAAATAATAAAACAAAGCTTTGTGTGTGTGGTGGCACATTCATCAGACTGCAAAAATAATTAGAACAAAGATAAGCACTGAGAATGAGTGTGTGTGGATATTTCCCAGTGATGGGTTGCGGCTGGAAGGGCATCTGCTGCGTCAAAACATGCTTGAGTTGTCGGGTCCTTCCGCTATGGCGACCCCAGATTAATAAAGGGACTAAGCCAAAAAGAAAATGAATGAATGAATTAGCACTGTAAAAAGAGTCAGTTGTTGAACAAATCTGAGAAACTGGTATGTAAAAAGTTTACCAGTGATGTAGCATAACGTAATTTGATTAACTGTTAGATTTAGAACCCCGCGAATCATTCAGAAGCCACTGGACGTTTGAGCAACACAGTCTTTTGACCTATGCAAACTGCAAAGTTAATTTGTAAGAAATGTAAATATCCTGCGTTTTTCATGCGTTAAGATTTACAATTAAACAGTCAAACAATGCATTATTGCAACAAATAAAGCCAGATGTAGCATTTCTAGAGAGTAAATTGTCTGCTAAATGAGACATTCCCTGAAACAGGTCAGATATTTTCGTCATGACTCGAATAGCCATCGTCTAAAAGTTATAGTTTGTGTGAGGATTTTAAAGCGACATAACATGGCAGATGAAAGCGCAGCTGCGAGTGTTGGCCAAAAGAGGGCACCAAAGCCCACAGAAAAGGCTGAAGAGACGAAAATACACAGGCTCAAAGGAGAACTCAAGGAAAAGTTGCCACAAAAACCAAACAGAAGAATGATTTAGCCAAATTGAAGGAAAATGTTAACACAATGTTAACTTCATTAAAGATGAAGAATTGCTACAATTCAAAAGATGCTTAAACAGTATAAACGACTTAATGAAGAGTTGTGTGAGTTAATAGATGAAGATAATAAGCGGATCAAGATGCTTATGAGAACAAATTTTTGGAATTTCAGCAGTTTATAGAAGACACAAACAAATGGATTGCAGATGTCCTAAAACAGGGGTTTTCAAACTTTTTCAGCTGAGGGCCCCTTTGTGTAGGGCGAATTCTTTCGGGGACCCCCAAAAAATAAATATCACGCCACCCCCTCAAATTAACAACTGTACTTAATTTTTTTAAATTGTATTATTCAATACATTTATATTATTATATATTATTCAATAAATTTATATTATTTACTATCTGGATAAATTTTTGTAAGATGTTAGTTGAGTTGACATGGTTTCAGTGCTTCAATCTATTGAACAAATCTTCATGCGCAGTGTTCATTGTGGTCTTCTCTCACTGGATTCCATCAAGCCATATTTTGTGTTCGAGTCATCACGTTTACAGTTTTTTATGCCATTTTTATGCTTTTTTTCTGCCTATGCACAGCTAGACTCTTCTGTATTTACCCTTACAGCTGAGACTCTAAATGTATCTAAAGATTTAAAGTTTTAAAGAGTTTTGTCATTCATCAGCCTGTTAACAGTTACCTGTACTGTTGTAACTAGCAATACTACAATGGAGGCTGTAGTGGTTCAGTGTGTTTTGTTTATTTTTATCCTTTTTTTTTTGTGCACATCATAATTTACTCAGGTCGACAATCCTGACTTACACTGATAAAAAATAATTTCCTAAATGCAATCTAGATGTGGGTATTCAAGTTCAAAAAGCCACAAATTTTACTTTGCTTAATTTTAGAAGCTTTGCTGACTTTAAAATGTCCATACCAGTGTGTTCTATTAATAATACTGAACATTACATTTAAATTATTTACACAAATAAATATGGGGAAAAAGTGGAACATCTTGAAAAAAATGCTTTTATATTCAGAGTATTAAAATTTGATCAGATATGTTGAGCTCCATTAAATACAGAGCACTAATACATTTTAATTTTTAATAATTAATTAGCCCTATAACATAACACAAATAGATACATGATAATTTTTATAGGCTATAGTGGTTTTATTCAGGGTGTATACAATTTAGTTTTTTTAATCATCCAGTTATGAACCAATGTGAGTAAGAGGTTCACTGCAGAGCTCATCCAGCTGTCATTAGTGTAACAGGAGTGAAACTCTGAGCACTCGCTGATGTGATGACAGCTCCATTCATTGTTATTGCAGCACTTTTTGCTTTACAATTTTAATGTTTGTTTGCCATGCTGCAAAGAGAACCGTCTGATATTTGTACAATGCAAAGTGAAAAGCCTGTCGCACTTTGGACGAGGTGCAATGTTGTGCCGTGTCTTTAAAATGCTATTTGTTCCCCATGAGTGAAGCCTGCGCAAAGAGGCGCGCACTCCGCAGCACCCAGCTGATCGATTACTTAGCAACGCAAGCCATATACAGGGAGTGCTTTCAGCCTCCGATAATGTTCATATTGATCATGTATTTTAACTGAAATATTGTCAGTAAATAGTCCTGAGCATTCATTTAGTTGTTTAGGGTAAAAGAGGTTAGCGTAAGTGAAAGGTAAATGCAGTCAGGTGCAGCAGACAAGCGCCAAAAATCACAGGAAGTGCCCGACCAGAAGCGCTTATTCAATAAAAGTCCCCCGTGCACAGAGGCGGGCTGCTGCGCTTCTTTTCCTGTTTCACGAAAGTGTCAAATGCATTTAAATGACATAAGCATAAAGCTTAATTTTTGCAGTACTTTTGAGCTCAAATTATTATAAAAAATATATTAACCTTCAGAATGATGCAGGACACAAAATTCAACCATGTGGGCCCATTGATTAGCCCTTATCTAAAATTTTTTGCTGCCCCCCTAGCGCCATCTGGCGGCCCCCAGCCCCCAGTTTGAAAACCCCTGTCCTAAAATATGAGGAAGATAAAATTAGTCCACGTGATAGTGTATCCAAAGCTTATTCCATGGTAAGCCGGACTTCCAGTACTACTTCTGCAATGTTGAAAATTAAAGCTGAACGTGAAGCACTGTTGGAACTCACAATTGGAGTTTGTAACTGAGCTTGCTGCTTCAGACGCCAAACTAAAGGTGCATGAAGAATTTAAAGATTTTCGTGAATCTAATTGTGTTTTATCAGAGCTACCTTCAGGACCCCAATTGGAACCCCTGATAGTTAAATAAGAAAAACACGAGGTAGACGACAAAGTGCCAGCCACTGAAGTTGGTTCTTCAGATAGAAGAGAGTCACCGTCAAGGTTTGATGCCGTCAGCAGCACGCCACATCTTAATTTTCATGATCACACTGATTTTTCTACAGACAGTCTTCACAAAGTGTTACAGCATCAAAACAAGTCACTGAGATGCTCATTAAACAACAGAATTTGTCTTAACTCCCTCAAAAAGACATATCAACATTTACAGGAGATTTACAGATCTTTTATAAAGGCATTCGAGAATGCTATCGACAGTAAGACAAGCAGTGATCAGGACAGGCTGTACTACCTCAAACAGTTCATGAGTGGAGAGCCACTTGATCTCATTCAGAGCTGTAAGCACATGAAACCTGACGGAGCTTATAAAGAAGCCAGAGAACTGCTTGATCATCACTATGAAGATGAAATAACCATTGCTACAGCTTATAACAAGAAGGCTATGAAATGGCCTCGAATAAGGTCGAAAGACAGAAATGGATTGATTGCCTTTGCTTTGTCCTTGGTTGGATGTTGTAACATAAATGATTTTGGATTACATGTACGAAATGAACAATGCTACCAACATGAGGTCCATTTTATCCAAACTTTCATTCAAACTGAAGGAAATATGGAGAAGTTATGCTTATGACATTCAAGAAAAAACAAGACAAAGAGTCAGGTTTCCTGATGTAGTGGAATACGTGTACAGACAAACAAAGGTTGCAAATAACCCGTTGTTTGGAGATATTGTTGTAAATGTGTCTGCTACCAAAAATAATGTCAGTAAAAGCCAAACCTGAGAAGATACGTTTTGCAGCCAAGTCAGCAAGTGTATTTCAAATTCCCTGTCTTTACTGTCAGAAGAACCATGCACTGAATGCATGCAACAAGATTCTAGAACAGCCTCTGAAAGAAAGAATTCAGTTCTTGAAAACAAAAGGCCTTTGTTCTGGGTGTCTAACAGCAGGTCCAAGGACTGTAAAAAAAGGGCTTCTTGTCCAGATTGTTAATTCAAGCACCTAGTTATTTTGCATGTTGTTAAGAAAGATGCTTCATCAAAGAACAACAATTCAGACGACAGGTCACAAAGAACGAGTGAAGTCACAAGTGCTCTTGTGTTTGCAGGGTGCAGAAAGAGGGACCATACTGGGGCTGGGAACAGTGAGTGTATACTTCCCATTGGCTGGGTTGTTAAAGGGCCAATTAGCAAATGCCAAGAAAAAGAATTAGATAATGACAAAAGACAAAATTTCTTTGCCAGTTGTATATCTGTTTTAAGTGTTGAGGACATGCTGATGAAGCACTATAATTCAGATTTTTCTGAAAGAAGATGTGACTACAGATGAGAACAGTCACAACATGACAGACAGTTCATGCATACTGTTACAACATTAGCTCAGATCGTGGATGGTCACTTCTGCATTAAGTAGCCTGTGAAGGATGACAAGATGAAGATGCCATTTAACCGTGGTATTGCTGAACAGAGGCTTAACTCCTTGAAGCGGAAGTTCAGTAAGAAAAGTTTTCTTTCAAGAGTAGGCTTTTATGGAAAACATACTGGAAAAGGGCTACACAGTAAGGATACCAAAAGAACAGTTGATACACTGTGATGGAAGGGTATGGTTTATTCCATATCATGGGGTTTACTGTCAAAAAAAAAAAACATCTTTGACTGTGCGGCCAATTACCAAAGTGTGTCGCTAAATGACAAACTGTTACAAGAGCCTGACTTCACTAACACTCTCGTTGGTATTGTTTGTTTATTGAGATTCAGACAGGAGCCTGTAGCCATGATGGCAGATAAAAAGTCTACGTTTTACCTGGTGTGGATTCCAGACACTGACGCGGATATGCTACAGTGGTAATCTGAATGTGTAAGCAGAATAGTACAGAATACGTGTGCAGTTGTTAGTTGCTGCATTGTCTCAGAGTTGTGGGTCATATGTGTTAAGAAGAACAGCGGAGGATGTAGCATCAAAGAGTACCCCAGAAGCCACACAGACAGTCCTCAAGAACTTTTATGTGGATGACTGTTTAAAGTCAGTAGCTACAGAAGATAAAACTGTTGCTCTTGTGAGGGAGCTGATGACGTTGTGCACCAGTGGTGGTTTCCATTTGTCCAAGTGGGTCAACAACAGCTGAGCCTTGCTGGGCTCCATTCCCGACTACGAACAAGCAGCTAAAGACAAATACCTCAATTTGAAGCATGATGAGTTATCAGTGGAATGGGCATTAGGTATGCAATGGTGCACAAGTTCTGACAGTTTCAGGTACAAATTAAATCTGCCGGACAAGCCATGCAAAAGTGGGGGCATTTTATCTGTAGTCAACTCGGTGTATGACCCAATGTTTTTTTTTTTTGACACCACTCCTACTACCCATCAAGCGCATTTTTAGAGATCTCTGTCAAGAGAAAAAAGGTTGGGATAAAGAGATCCATGAAAAGAAATCTAGGATATGGATGAAGTGGCTGACAGACTTAGACAAATTTTCAGAACTCCATCTGAACAGATGCTTCAAACCCCCTGCATTTGGTCACACAAATGCTGCTCAAATTCACAATTTCTCAGATGCTAGTCAAGATGGATATGGCGTTGTGTTGTATCTCTTGCTGACAAATGACCAGGGTGAGAAACATGTATCATTTTTGATGGGAAAAACCAGAGGTGCTCCACTCAAACAGTTCACGATCCCAAAAACGGAGTTGACAGCAGCAATGGTTGCAGTCAAGATTGATCGGATGTTGAAAGAGGAACTTAAGTGTTCCCCTGAAGGAGTCAGTCTTCTGGACAGATAGTGCAACAGTACTAAAATGCATTGTAAACGATGCCCTTCGTTTCAAGACGTTTGCAGCCAACCGTGTCTCTTTCATTAGAGAACCGACTACTTCTTACCAGTGGAAGTATGTCAACACCTTACAAAACCCAGCAGATCAGGCCTCCAGATGCTTGAAGATCCAGAGATTCATAGAAAGTAAGAGCTAGTTTCAGGGTCCTAGTTTCCTGCGATAAGAAATTGAATGGCCAAAACAACCTGAACAGTGGCCTTACTTGAAAGAAGATGGTTAAGTTGAAGACATCCACAGCAGTGACAGGCACAAACTCAAACGAGTGAACAGATCCACTGAATCAGCTCTTTGAAAATTACTCCAATTAGCATAAGTTAAAAAAGGCAGCAGCTTGGATTTTGCAATTGAAAAAGATGTTGAGGCACCTGAGCGAGAAGAGAAAAGAGTTTGAGGAGAACATGCATTAGAAAGAGAATGATCCAGAGAAATGCAGATCTATAATTGTACAGCAAATGGTGATAAACAAGAAAAACCTGGAAAAAAAGATTACTCACTATAAAAGATCTATCCAGAGCTGAAATTGAACTGGTTAAATACAGTAAGAAAAAAACTTAAATGGAGGGGATACAAGCTTTGCAGTTGGCAGGCTCCCGTGTGAAAAGAATAGTTTTATCTTCAAACTGGATCCATACTTGCAAGAGGATGTGTTGAGAGTAGGAGGACATTAGAACAGATTGGCGATGCCTGAAGAGGGTAAGCATCCTGCCATTCTGCATAAACAGCACAGAATAGCTCACCTCATTCTCCACCACTTTCATAAAGAGTGTGGACATGGAGGTAGGAACCATGGCTTAGCCATATTGTGACAACAGTATTGGATACCAAGAGCCAATGCAGCAGCAAGAAATGTGATTTCAGAGTGCAACCTCTGCAGAAGACTGCATGCCAAGACAGGAGAACAGAAAATAGCAGATTTGCCTCAAGACCGTCTGCTTCCTGACAAACTGCCCTTCACCAACACGGGTGTAAACTATTTTGGACCTTTCGAGGTCAGAAGAGGACATGCAAAAGTTAAGCCTTATGGAGTGCTCTTCACATGTTTAACTGTCAAGGCAGTGACACTGATTCATGTTTTGATTAATGTTGTACGTCGGTTTCAAGCCAGAAGAGGTCAAGTGTCAATTATTCGTTCAGACAATGGCACCAACTTTGTCGGCGCTAAATGAGAGCTGCGTGTGGCATTAGCAAAATTGGATCAGTCTCGCATCAGCGAAGTCATGATGAAAAAGGGTGTGCAATGGTTTTTTAACCCATATGCTGCATCTCACCAAGGCGGTATCTGGGAGTGTCAAATCCATACAGTGAGAAAAGTGCTGTACTCTGTTGTGAAGCAACAGCTCTTAGATGATGACTACACACTATCTTATGCAAAGCTAAGCATCATCAATAGGAGAGCTTTAACCACGAACACAGAACACCCCAATGACCTCGGGTCGCTGATGCCGAACCATCTGCTTATGTTGAAAACACAGCCGGTGTAGGAGACAGATACAATATATGCTGGATCTGTTCTGTCAAAATTGGACTCATGAATACCTACCGCTTTTGTAAGAACAACAAAAACGGCTCGTCTTAAAGAGAAGTTTCAAGGTTGGAGATGTTGTCCTTGTCACAGATTCGTTCCTGCCAAGAAACTCCTGTATGTTAGGCAGAATTATGAGGGTGATGCCTGACTCCAAAGGCAATGTCAGAAGTGTTGAAGTTCGAATGAAGAACAGCATCATTCAAAGACCAATAAATAAACTTTCTTTATTCCAGGGAGCAGACTGAAGATAGAAGAGAAATAATTGAACAGAATAGAAACATTCAGTTTAATAGTCTGTGAGAAGTATTTAGTTGTCAATACTTACCAGTTAATGTTTACCTATAAAAACTTTCCTGTATAGAGAAGGTTCTTGCTAAAAGAAATTAAGAACATGTTAAATATAAAAGTGTAAATGACTTCAGATTAGATTTAAGTTCATAATTGATGTGTTAGGGCCTAGTCAATTAGAGACCGGGATATGTTGAAGACTTTTCTATGGAAGTAATAATATTTCGAAATTATTTAGTAAAATCTAAGAAAAGGCTTGTGTTGCAAATGAAGCGTGGAATGTAAACAGTTAACCAGTGATGTAGCACTGTGAGATTTAGAACCCCGCAAATCAGTCAGAAGCCACTGGACTTTTGAGCAACACAGACCTATGCAAACTGCAAAGTTAATTTTAAGAAAAGTAAATATGCTGTTTTTACTGGTTAAGATTTACAATGAAACAGTCAAACGAATAACTTAAAATTCAAGACTTTTGTTCACTAATTCTTTTGTGTTGAGTACAAAAGAACTCTAATGTCCTAAGCTAGTGAGTCGGCTTATTGCGCTCACATCAGTATTTTCTTGCAACATTAAAGAATAGTCCTTTTTATAAAAAAAAAAAAACTGAAGTTGCAAGGAACACAGTGGCAAGGAACCAAAACTCCAACAACTGGCAGAAGCGAAGAACGAACCTTGGAAGAAACTAAGTTTATCCAGGTCAACCATTTCTACAGTCTGGGCATCAGAGGGCTTTAGAAAGATAAGCATCCATATTGAAAAAGAGCCTGGAGCGTGAAGCTGTGGAGGGCTTTAAGCATGGAGCTGTGGAGAGCATGGAGCTGCAGAGAGCCTGGAGCATATAGCCGTAGAAGGTCTGAAGGCTCTGGCTCAGCAGGCACTGGTGAGTCAGACAACCTCAGTGGGTAAGGAGGTTCAGGTTCATAAAATACTAGTAGTTCAAATAGCACTGATGGATCAGGTGGCTCTGGGCTATTTGGGGAATACATAAGGGTTTGGCCCCACCATTCGGTGAGTTCATGAGGGTCTGGCATCTGCAATTTGCGGAATTCAGAGGGATCCGGTGGCATCAATAGCTCTGGCGCCAGCGGCATCAATGGCTCTGGCATTGATGTCAACGACTCTGGCAGCTCTGGCGGTGACAACGAAGTCTCTTGCAGCTGGGACAAAGACCTTAGCAGCTTTGGCGGCAACCACAAAGGCTCTGGCGGCGGGCACAAAGGCTCTGGCAGCTCTGGCAGCAGCCACAAAGGCTCTGTCAGCTCTGGCACCAGTGACAAATGCTCTGGCAGCAGCGACGAAGGCTCTGGTAGCAGCAAAGAAAGCTCTGGCAGTGATGAAGTGCTGATGGCCATTTTGTTAGGGGCAATCCTCGCAGCCATCAGGTCTTGACTGTGGTTGACAGCTATTTTATCCAAGCCAGTTTGTCTTGTTGTTGAGTGCTGCTGGCAACCATTTTGTCAACTAGTTGATGTGAGGGAGTCACCTGAATCTCAAAAAAATATATAATATCATCAAAAACGTTATATTTTGTAATTAGTAGGGTTGCGTACTGAAACCCTATGTACTTATGTGACCGGTATGCACTGTGCTGAATCAGCATATGAATTTTGGTACCACTGGTGCTGCAACAAGGACGTAAGAAGCATCAAGGGTCAGCAGCCAGAAAGTTGTTGAGTTATCCTGGCGACCATTTGGTCTTACTGTACAACGATGAAGGATGAGCCCACAGACAGCAGTGCATAGTCCAAAAATTCCAATAGCGTACCTTGAGAACTAACATGTGAGTGTGCTCTTTTCATTTGTCATGGCATGCATAAAAAAAAGTTCACCGTACATAAAGTCAATGAGCATACACTCCGGTAAATTTGTGATGTTAGCAAGGTTTAAATACACTGGATGTGATTCTTGAGGGAGCGATTACCTTGGTGTAGACAAATGAATAAAACCGCTGGATCTATGTTGTGGCAGAGTTTTCTGTTACAAAGCAGACTCTCACAACGGACGTACATATCCAAATGCAGTTAATTAAAGGCAAGGTCGTATAGGCAAAAGTCATAAAACAGGAGCATGAAGGTAATCCAATAAACAAAGTCAAAACAAAGGCAAAAGTTCAGGCTAGGTGACAAAAATCAAAATGATGAACACGGCAATAATCAAAACACAGGAAATCAAACAAGAATGATTTGTGAAAGTGAGGTGTATAAACCATGTAATCAGTCTGTCATAAGCTACAGCTGTGTCTGTGTTGACTAAAATGAGTCTGTGAGGAGTGCAAAGGGTTCTGGGAGTTGAAGTTTATTAGAAGTACTGGGAGCCTCTTCAGCTGCTCCAGAACGCAGCAGCACGAGTGGTCTTCAATGAACCTAAACGAGCACATGTCACTCCCCTGCTAGTCCGTTTGCACTGGCTGCCAGTTGCTGCTTGCATCAAATTCAAAGCTCTGATGTTTTCCTACAAAGTAACTTCTGGCCTTGCACTTCTTATCTGCTCTCACTTCTGCAGATCTATGTGCCCTCCAGAAACTTGCTTTCTGTGAATGAACGTCGCCTCGTGGTTCCATCCCAAAGAGGGAAGAAATCACTTTCGCTCACGCTCACGCTCACGCTCAATCTGCCCAGTTGGTGGAATGAACTCCCTAACTGCATCAGAACGGCAGAGTCACTCGCTATTTTCAAGAAACTAAAAACTCAACAATTTAGTGTCCACTTCACTTCCTAATCTGCAATTGCCTCTCTGGATATCACACTAACTGTACCAAAAAAAAAAAAAAGTACTAATACTTTCCTTCTTAGACTTTACAGACCTGAAACTTGCCTATTGACCTTTTTCTCTGCTGACGAGTGGGCGCTGCCATTTGAATCTTTTTGGCTCGAGACTTCCGGTCTCATTCACTTCCATTCATTTTTAGACAATAAAAACTGCTTATTACGCTGCTTGATGTTGCAATTTGATATTTTCTTGTTATATTATACTACTTGGTCTGTATAGTCATGCAAACATTTGTTTGTAGAGCAAGTAGTTTGACCGTTTTTTGCCGATTATTATTCCTAGTCATTTCTCCCATAGGCGACTGAATCGGAAGTTCTAAGACAATCGCGAAAACAGGCGCACTTCTGCATTTTAGAATAAGGTCAATAGGACTTATTCATTGTTGCTCTTATAGTTGTGTAAGTTGCTTCCTTGTCCTCATTTGTAAGTCGCTTTGGATAAAAGCATCTGCTAAATGTAAATGTAAAATGTAAACTAATCTCCACCGGAGAAAACACAGCTGACAATCGCAGCACTGTCCTTTGTCATTGCAAACTAGCTGCAAATTAGCTGTAAGTTTGCTGCTTCTGTCCAACATCTACATTACCCAGATGATGAAGATGAAACTAGCATGGACATTTCAGCAAGACAATGATCCAAAACACAGCCAAGGATATGGTTTCAGAAAAAAGATAACCAAGCTGTAGAAAGGCCCAGCCAATTACCTGACTTGAAATCAAAAGAAAACACAAAATAAAGATTAGATCTGACAGGCGAGACCAACAGAACCATCAAGATTTTTCCACTCTGTTGAAGTCTGTGGAAACAAATCACACATTAGCAATACATGTTACTACATTCTCCAAATGAGTGACATCTTTAAGCTGCCATTACCAAAAACACCTTTTATTCATATCCAGCATATGCTTTACGCAATGGGTGCCCTTCCAGCTGCAACCCATCACTGGGAAACACCCTTACAACCTATTCACACACATAAACTACAGACAGTTTAGCTTACCCAATTCACCTATACCACATATCTTTGGACTACTGGGGGAAAACGAAGCACCTGAAGGAAACCCACATGAACATGGGGAGAACATGCAAACTCCACACAGAAATGTCAACTGATCCAGCCGAGGCTCGAACCAGTGATCTTCTGGCTGTGAGACAACAGTGCTACCCACTGCGACACCTTGCAGCCCAAAAGCCTTTTGTATTTCAGAAGTTCAGTACTTTTCTCCTTGTGTCATTCCATTGTTATTACACAAACCTCATTTTTCAGATTTTCTTAGTTTTTTTTATTTTTTATGTTTGTATTGTTTGTTTGTTTTTTTACCATAATCTGGTTCAAATCTATGTTAACAGCTCCTTTAGAAATATTATTCATAGGAAAAACAATGTTAAATACTTATTTCCCCCAGTTTATATACCAACACTAGTGCATCTAAAAAATATTACAATATCATTGAAAAGTTTATTTAAGTAATTAGAAGGGTTGGGTACTAAAATAGTACCTATGTAACCTGTATGCACCGGATTGAATCAGCATATTATCGATTTCGGTGCCACTGGTGCTGCAACAAGGACCTAAAAAGCATCAAAGGCATAAATCAAAGGCACACAAGTACACGTTTTGTCACACCATCTCTAAACATTTAATTCTAAACAACTTTAAAGAATACGAACACCAGCGGCGAAGTTAGGTGTTTATCCTTGTTGCTTACTTAATAAAACATTTGAGGGCTCATGAAATCAACTTAAAGGCAGTGCAATGCACTGCCTTTGAAAGCTTGCGACATCATCTGGCACTTTTACAGAGTAAGTTTACATGGACATCAATACTCCGATTTTAACATGATTAAGACAATACTCTGAGTATGAGTCTACCATGTAAACAGCGGATTTGATTACCTTAAATGAACAAAGACACCCATTGTCACAAAATTCTTTTTTTTTTTCTTTTCATTCTGCGTGTGGTATCAAAGTCAATTAAAAACAACACTCTTCCACCAGACTTTACTTCATATTTACATCTAATACCTCAGTTTGTCATGAGGTATGAACAATATGTTGCTGAATAAAGGTAAAACTGCCAAACTGCAGCTAATGTCGAAAAATTAAAAATGAAACACTCAAAATTCCATGAAACTCGGGAGGAAATGTGGATAGCTTGGGGACACAATGATGACATTAATCGATCTTTGTACTATAACATGTAAAATGGAATCCTGAAAGGAACATTCAAAAAGCAACTCATGTAAACACCTTCATCATATCATTGACTTATTCAGATTAAGGCAAATAATTAGATTACGGATGTCCATGTATACGTAGTCACAAGCCCTATGTAGTAAGTATGCTACTGTAAGCCCCAAGTAGTAAGTAAGCTAATGTAATCTTAATTACATAATGCAAATCTTAAATTCATGCTAAAAACTAATGATCAAAGTAAATATATTAATGCAATTCAATTTAAATATATAAAATATGAATTGATGTTAACTTAAATTATATTGGTCAATTAAAATTAAAAAAATAATTTAATGATTAAAATATTTTTTTGTCAAATACATTTTTTTTCTAGAGTCATCTACCATAATTTTGTGGCTCAAAAGTATTAGTTCAGGCTACATTTTGGCACTGGTGCAGTTTTAAAAGTATTGATTTAGCACCAGTATTTAAATAACCCTAAACAAAACCCACTAGTAAAAAATCATTACACATATTTCAAGCGTTTATTTCTTTTAATATTGATGGTTATGATGTACAGCTAATAAAAACTCAAAATTCAGTAACATTTCAGAAAATTTTTTATGTTATCTAAGACCAATATATATATATATATATATATATATATATATATATATATATATATATATATATATATATATTACTTTACTTTACACATTACTTGTGCAATGTGACATGGCATGGTACCGATCAGTTGTGCGGAGTTGTCATGGAAGCCCGGGTTGCTCTGATAGCAGTGTTTAGCACTTCTGAGTTGTTGGGACTGCTATTTCATATGTTTCTTTATAATGCTCTATATAGATTCTGTATGGGGTTCAGGTCCAGCATGTTTGCTGGCTAATTAAACACGGGGATACAATGGTCCTTAAAACAAGTATTGGTACTTTTTAGTTTGTTAGTCTTGCTGGTAAATCATATCATTATCTCCATAAAACTGGTCAGCATAGGGAAGCATGAGAAAATTTCAGATGGGTCTTAACTTGGCTAAGAAAATAATGTACTGCTTTCACTTTATAAATAAATATATATATATATATATATATATATATATATATATATATATATATATATATATATATATATATATATATATATATATATATACATTTGTAAATATTTAAAAAATATATTTAAAAGTGTAAATAGTATAAAAGGTGTGTGTGTGTGTGTGTGTGTGTGTGTGTGTGTGTGTGTGTGTGTGTGTGTGTGTGTGTGTGTGTGTGTGTGTGTGTGAGTGAGTGAGTGAGTGAGTGAGTGAGTGAGTGAGTGAGTGAGTGAGTGAGTGAGTGAGTGAGTCAAATACATAAATTCACTGTAATTATATCCAGTATTATTTTTTTATCTGTTTTCTGTGTTTAGGTGATGGACATTCCAGAGGAACTCATTGAAAGACATGACCTCATGGTTGACTTTATTATAACAGCAACAAGAGTCATCAAGACTGAATGTAAACACCCTAAACCACAAGGCATCATTTGGTCTATGGTATTCATTTATATTTGTTATCTTTTTTGGGACATTTGCCACTGTGTTACAGTTTTAAAAGTTTTAGCTTAAGTTTGCTTATCAATTAATTAGTACTAAGACTTTTTGGGTTGCAAGATCTATATTTTCTATCTACTGTATATTGTGTTCATCAAATTTAGAAATTGGTATGGATGTGTATATTTACTCTATACTGATTCAATGAGAACAACCCCCAGATGTGAAGATTAGTTAAAGGGGTGGTCCACTACGATATCAAATTTTAAATTATAGTTAATGTGTAATGTAGCTGTGTGATTGTAAACAGCATTTCTGAATGTAAAATGCTTTAATGCAAACAGACACCTTGGTTTTTACAGAGTTAGCTTAGCAAAGCCTACAAAGAACGAATTTTGGGGACTACAAAAAATACTTCCGGCCCGTGTGAGATCACAAAATACTTTTACCGCGCACACACACACTGCGCAGCTAAGGGCCGTAGCCAGAGGCTCTGTAATGTTACAGCAGAGAGAGAAAATGCCATCCTGCTATTTCCACAGAGCTTCTCTGTTTCTGTGTTTGGGCTTCCAAAGGACACAACACAAAGACAGAAGTGCTTACAGTTCAATATTAATTATGTTCCAGATAATTATAATATACATAGCAAGCATGTTTGACAAAACAGCTTCCAGAATCTCCTCCGGTTCAGTTCTGGATTCAGTTAAAATCTTCTCGAAGATGGATCATCTACAAGCAAACACTGAACTCTTAGCCACGACCTGTAAGTGTTTTAATTTGTTAAAATTGATCATGACATGTACAGTGTCTAGCCTTAACGGTATGTTGTAGCAAAGATGTAAACAATGGGAAATGATGTTCGCCACCGCTAACGATTTAGCTACAATTTCATATTTATCAGTCAAACTGCTGTAAACACACACACTTCATTGGCACGTGCAGCCTCTCTCTGTGTGTGCGCGACTTTGCATTGTTTCTCTATAGGCAACTTATCCATGCGTTTTAACGTCTCGTATAATGAAGTTGCAAAAGATATGTAAATGATTCATGTTACTTACATAGGCACATTCCGAATGTCTGTGAAAGACGTCGTGTAACGCGTTGAGTTAAAAAAAATACAGGAGATCACTCCTAACTGATGTGTAGCAGCATAAAAAATCAATCAAGGCTCACACAGGTCGCATTCCACATCTTGTGCTTTATTCTTCTGTCACCACAGAAAATAACTTAATCCAAGCATGAGAGAAAAAGAAAAATAAACATCGCTCCCGCACACATGCGCTTCTCGTCTTACAGATAGTTCATGGTATACATACACACACACACACATAAACACAGACACTATGGCACACACACACTCTCTTAAAGGAGCCGCACCCCATTTCACACGTTACAGACACTTGTCAGATGTTATTTTAGAGAGGAAGCATGAGGTTAACTGACTGTTTACACAAAACGCGAGTGCTTGTACGGGCGTGATGTGGAGCCGATCTGTGAATCGCAGCACATTATGACACGACTTGAGGGCGGGCCTTTCAGATGAACTAGGAAATTTATCAGTTGTTTTCATGTTAGCTGAGTAGCTGTATATAATCAAAGTGAGATTAATGAAAAAAATATCATGATTTCCTTCATGATTTCTTTTGCTCCTCTCTGCCCTAGTTCCTTTGTGGACTCGACAGTTTCTTCAGCTACCTTCTGTAATTTTGAACCGGTGTCTCCCTCTGAGTTAAGGGGTTTAGTGTTTCAGACAAAAACTTCAACTTCGCCGTGTGATCCTATTTCCTCTAACCTTTTAAAGGAGACTTTCAACACAATAGATTCTAGTATACAAGCAATTATTAATTCCTGCTTAGTTTCAGGCACTGTCCCTGCGTTTTTAAAGCATGCAGTTGTCCAGCCATTGCTTAAAAAACCCAATGCAGATTTAAATTGCTTAAATAGCTTCAGTCCTATCTCTTAACTTCCATTTATGTCAAAAGTTCTAGAAAGAGCTGTCTTATCACAGCTACAGCCTTTTTTTAAAATCGTCCCATAAACTTAAACCTTTACAGTCAGGTTTCACTATGCACCTTAGTACTGAAACCGCTCTATTAAAAGTGTTGAATGACTTACTGCTGTCGGTAGATTCAGGCAGTAATGCGGTTTTGGTTTTACTGGATCTGAGCTCTGCTTTCGATACAGTTGATCATATCATCCTTCTGTCACGTCTGGAACATTGGGTGGGCATAAAGGGTTCAGCACTTCAATGGTTTCAGTCATATCTGAAATCCAGGTCTTTTTCAGTTTCTGTTGGCCAATTTATGTCAACATCTGCCCCTCTTCTGTGTGGTGTCCCCAGGGCTCTATTCTGGGTCCAATGCTCTTCAATTTATATATGCTTCCTCTTGGTAATATTATAAGGAAACATAACATCTCTTTTCATTGTTATGCAGATGACTCTCAGCTGTATTTTCCCTTAAAATCTCAGAACTCCCTGCAGTCTCTAATTAATTGTCTTGAGGATATTAAATGTTGGATGGCAAAAAAAGTCCTTTAACTTAATAATGACAAAACTGAGGTTATTCTCTTCAGTCCCTCAAAAACAAGAATGTCGTATATTGGGGGCTTGGGAAGTCTTACACCGTATGTTAAATCGCAAGTAAAAAATCTATGAGTTATCTTTGATTCTTAAAAACAAATTACAAATTAAAAACAAATTAGCTCAGTGGTTAAGAATAGTTATTATCAGCTGAGGATCATCTCTAGACTCAAATCCATTCTTTCCTTTTAAGATCTGGAAAAGGTCATACATGCTTTTATCATGTCCCGCCTAGACTATTGCAATTCTTTATATGTTGGTCTGCCTCAATCCTCATTGGCACGGTTGCAGTTGGTTCAAAATGCGGCAGCTAGACTTTTAACAGGCACCAAAAAACATGCTCATATCTCACCAGTTTTAGCATCTCTTCATTGGCTTCCTGTTAATTTTAGATGTCAGTTCAAGATTTTACTTATTGTTTTTAAAGCACTGAATGGGCAAGCACCTTCTTATATGTCAGAACTTATTAACTTAGAGTCAACTCCTTGGTCTCTTAGGTCCTCAAATAAAATTTTACTGCAAATTCCTCGGTCACGACCTAAATTGAAAGGTGATAGAGCCTTTGCAGTCGCTGCTCCTCGTTTGTGGAACCAGCTGCCACCGGATATTACAAGTGCTTCTTCTCTCTCTATTTTTAAGTCTAGACTTAAGACACATTTTTATTCTATTGCATTCATGCTTTTAATCTTTATTGTGGTTCTTGCTGTAATACTTATATTCCTATTATTACTTTTATTGTTATTTTTACTCTTTTAGAGTGTGTGCTATGGTTTTGTTCAGCACTTTGGTCAGTGCCAAACTGAAGTAAATGTGCTTAATAAATAAACTTTACTTACTTAATTACTTACTTCAAGTGAAACATGAGCACACATCGCTTTGCATCTTATTAACACAACCAAGCCTTAAAACAGGGCTATTCAATTGGCGGCCCACGGGCCGAATCCGGCCCCGAGACGCTTTGTTCCAGTCCTCCAAACAGTGTGACCAAGACATCAAAAATACATTAAATTCAGTCGACAAATGTTCACTATAGTTTTGAAGTTACGTGCGTCTGTTCAATAACAGCACGAGCTGCAGTTAAAGACTGCACAGAGCGTGAGTCATCATAAGCGAGTGGTGCGGGCAGCCGAAAACATGTTTGTAGAAAAGGCTATTTGTAAAATGCACTGATATCATTAATAGGGATGCAACGATTAGCTGATTTTACTATTAACTGCGCTTTAATTCGTCACAGTTTATTAATCGTAAAGTCTTCTCTAAGCTGCATTTTTGTTGCATGAAACGAAACTGCTGCAAAATGCCAAGTTGCTTGTGCGCCAGTTTTAAGTTTGAAGTACACCAAGGCTAATACGCACACACACAGGATTGACTATAGCAGCGGCCGTTCCCATATCACATCTTTTCCGCTTGCAAGTTTGTTATTTCTAATGTAAGAATATATGACAATATGCCGGCACCAGCGGAATGACGCCCTTGCGTCTTTCTGGGCGCACGCAGTAGAAAACATCCCACGATGAGAGTTGTGCGTGCCTTTCAGTTTAAACAAAAGATATGTCAGACAAATTATTATTAAAATGATTATGTTTCCATGAATGCAGATGGCAACAACAGTTAATCGAAATAGCTACTTACCTAATATAAAGCTTGAATTTACATTAGACGTGATAACAGTGAAACCATGGTTATTCTTCAGACTATATAATCGTACAACCAAAATCTGTAATTGTTGCATCAATAATTGTTATGCAGTTCAAACATATGAATGTGTCTGAATGTAGAAGAAGCCTACTTCAGCAATGCACTACTTTTGTTGTGCTCTGAAATAAAACATTTGAATGTTTGTAAAAAAAAAAAAAAATTCTATTGTACAAAGCAGTAATATTATGTAGTTTCAAAATACAATATATTAACATTTTAATGTAGAAAAAGCCAATATGGGTGTCTTAAGGAGCAAAAATATACAGTATATGGGCTCTTATATGCTGTTGTGTCATCACTCATATAGCAAGTCTTATCTCTCCGGCCCTTCGTTAGGGATGCTTTTCATGAACCGGCCCCCATGACAAACTAATTGAATAGCCCTGCCTTTCATGCACACATTATTTAATCATATTTATTGTTAACTAAACATATTACTGACATATGTTAATGCATTAATGTTGTAGGGGATCAACCTAAGTTTTAAGATCGATCATGGTTTATTAGCTCATTTTCAATGAACCGGATCTTGAAGATCTTAAAGATTCGACTCAATTGATTCAGACTGAATCGGATTAAACGATTCACACTTTATCTACCATTTGTCCCACTAATAGAAAACATCTTTAACTGCTTAAGATCAATCTGTACCAGATCAGCATAAGACAACGTTTGTTCCTCAGTTTGTCATGGGGCATGAAAAATATAATGCTGAATGAAAATAAAACTGACGAGCTGCTGTTAAAGTTGAACATTTAAAAATGAAATTGCATGAAACTCCAGAGGAAACGTGGATAGTGTGGTGACACAATGACATGCAATATGGGATCATGAAAGTAACATTCAAAAAGCAACTCATGTAAACATCTTTATCATATTTTTGTTTTAATAAGGTTATTATTAACCTATTAAGGCTAATAGTTAGAATACTGATGACCATGTAAACAACGTCACAAGCCCCAATCCTAGAAAATAGGTGTTCCTTGATTTTGATGACAGCCTTTCCACAAGTTGTAAGCTAATGTAATGTTACTTGCATAATGCAAATCTTAAATTTATGCCAACAAACAAATGATTAAAATCAATATATTAATGCTATTTAATTCAAATATATAAAATATGAATTGATACTTTTAACTTTATTTATATTGTTTAATATGTTGTTAAATAACTAGAGTCATCCACCATTATTTTATAGTTCAAAAGTATCGGTTCGGGAACCGTTTTGACACCAGAACTGGTATTGAAATAACCCCAAAAGAAACACAACCCTATCAATACACAGGGCTATCTAGTTTTGTATTTTGTTTTAATTAGTTGAAAAGTTGTAATTTAATATACAGTCAGATTTTTATACACAGACAAAATTGTTCATACCCCTGGCAAATTCAGACTTAAAGTTACTTTTATTCAACCAGCAAGGTTTTTTTGGACTGGAAACTGGAAATGACACAGGCTTCTCCGAAAAGATATTAGGATGATGTACAAAATGCATCATTGTGGGAATTTTTCTCAGCATTTAATTACCTTTGAACAAATGGCATGTCCAAAATTATTCATACCTATCTCAATAACCAATAAAAAAGCCTTAAGGCTCATACACACCAGGACACTTTTTGTTTGTGTTTATTGTCAGCGTTTATCGAGACGTTTATTTTCGTATTCAGCGCAACAAAACAAAAAAACTAGCATGAGGTGCTTTCTTAAAATATTACGCTTTGACACCTGTCTTTTTGCATGTTGGTGTGCAGGATTAAATTGGTGCCCTTTATTTAGTCACAAGGAGTTGAACATTGACGGTGTGCATGGGCCTTTACTCTACGCTTGCTATAATTTCTGACCAGTTTTTTGCATGCCTCCACTGGTATTTTTTCCTGTTCATCTTTTGCAATGAGCTCCAATTCTTTCAATTTGGAGGGTCTCTTTGAGGGTCTACTTAAGCAGCTTTTAGTGGAAGTTCTACCATGTTGTCATTGTCATGCCAACTTGCTACACAGAAGCTTGCAACACTTGCACCGCCTCTGAGTTCTTTTTATTAGTTCACTGCTGTGGAACTGACATTATTGAGAGTGCTGCTGTGAGTAAAAGTTGAAACAGTTTTATCTTGACACTCTTCTAAAAACAAACATGGTACTCATGTGTGAGGTGCAACAAAAGATGCACATCTGTTAATCCAAGTCTGAATAGAAAAACAGTGGAAATATAAGACTGTCTCATCTTGTGCTTTTCATAAAAGTAATAAAAAAAATCTAAATCTGTTTTTTGATTTACAATAAAAAAATATTTTTTTCAATTTACTGTTACACACACACACACACACACACACACACACACACACACACACACACACACACACACACACACAGGGCTTGGCATTAACTTTTTTGATCACCAGCCACTGCAGGTAGTAGTTTTCCAACATAACTAGCCACTTGCCATTTTCACTAACCACAATTTTATTGTTGGGAAAATATATTTTATACACAGAAATGACTTTAACATGCTAAAATTACTTTGATTAGATTAGATAGGTTATCTCCACATGCTTCCTCATTCATTTCACTTTTTGTGTGTCATGTATGAGCTTGCTCAATAGTCATGAGCAAATGGGTCATGATTTCATAGTGTAACAACTATAGTTTTTATTTCACATAATTTTCAGAGCTCAAAATGAAGGATTTAGCAAAGTAATCTCTGACAACACCAAACATAAATAATTAATTATTTCTTAGCCACAATTTTAAATGTGTCAAAACAAGCAAAATATAGCTGTATACTATACATTTTATTTAATAAAACATATGCACAGTAATCTGTCCTGGCTAAAAGTCCCAGCTCACCAGTTAACACATAAATGGGGAGTTATATCTCCCATTAAAGCAATGTTATTATAAATAAAAAAGATAATTAAACCATAATAATGCAAAAGAAAGCAATTAAAAAACATACCGTGTGATAACGAAAGGATGATCACACACACGGTTAACATTAGACCCATTAATAATCTGTTTAAAGAATAGTTAAAGCGAAAGCAGCCGGTGCTGGTTACAAAAAGAAAAATCTGGAACTCTTGAAAGCAGCAAGACCGTGGGTGCATGTTCATCACTTTTTGTCTAGTGTATTTGAAACAGAACCAATCACATCAGTTGTGTTTCTAGACACAATTGCTTCACAGTTGCTCACGCGAACGCAATTATTTTTGTAAGTCGTGTTGCTTCTCAATTCTAAGATCGTCTTTGCATGCATATTGGACCATCCTTATTTTCAAACCCTGCTTTTAAGAATTATTATCCGGGGAAATTATTTTTAACCAGCCAAAGTGACTAGTGGAAGTGTCTGTCTTACTCGTCACCGCTGAAATCTACCCGCATTTGGTGGGTTGGTGATGGGTGTTAAGGCAAGCCTTGTATATCTGTCTATATTTATTATTTCCTTTATTTATTTGCTTTATTTAGCCAGGAGATCACATTGAGACAGTACTGTTTCTTCTTCCAGTGAGACCTGGTCAAATATTTAATAAAAATATTTATTTAGAGGGCTTTACATTAACACCCGCCAACCCGCATGGGTAGATTTCAGTTTTGGCGGGTTAGACTTAGACAGCCGCTCCCACTAGCCACTTTGGCAGGTTGGAAATAATTTTTAAATTGTGGTTTTCTTAAAGCAAGGTTCGACAATAAGGATGTCCCAATACGCATGCAAATGTTATCTTATAATCGAGAAGCAGCATGACTGACAAAAATAACTGTTTGCGCGAACAAAAGCAGGTAAATACCTTTGAGAAGATGATTACTCACGCAGCCGCGCGCTCCCGTTTACTTGCGCGAAACCATAGATATATACACTAGCCGCCACATTGGTACAGTGCTTCCAGGACAAATGTCATTTAACCGCACTAGTCAAGACGGTGTTATTACGTGAAGATGCGGGACTTTAGCGCTGTCTACGGGTGTAGTAACGAGCAAACAAAGAAAACAAAGCACAAAGGCAGAACATTTCATAGGTAAGATTAAGTTTTTTTCTGTTTTTGAATGTTCTGAACTTTTGTGCTAATCAGGTAATGTTATTGATGATGACAGTCACTTACTGCATTCACCATAAGGCAAAGCAGCTCCAACTCACACTAAACACTCGACTTATGCTAGTTTTGTTGAATAAAATCAGCAAACAATGCAAAAGAAATATGACAACGAGATGCTGCGCTGCCAGACACTTGTATTATTATCGGCTAACTTTAGTGAAAGAGTCGTTCGGGGGATTCATTCACAAACGAATCGCTCCCTCCGTCAGTATGAGAAGTGAAAGCAGGAGAGGAGCTGTGTTTCAGGACATGATTAGATCAAATATAACAGGGAGGGTGAATAGTACATTTCTGTACACACAAACACAAGCTTTTTGTCAGGAATGCCCGTGCGGTCACTGATCCATCAATGTAGAAAAATGATGTAAAATTATAATTTTTGTAATTAGAAAAAAAAAATTACACACTAACATCCAGGAAAACTCCCAATCATAGATATACGTGTATATGTGTATATCTCTGGCTTTGGATGGCCACAGTCCTCCACTGTACCTTGGTCCCGCATTCATTTCAAAGGAGCGCTACTGTAGCAAGATGGCGGCGCTATTGACGCATTCCGTCCAATAGACAACAATAGGCCAGGCGACATCTAGTGTTTATATCTATGGCGCGAAACAACCATGTGTAGACGAAGCTCAACTGATGTGATCGGTTCTCTTTGAAATAGACTAGACAAAAAGCGATGCTCGTGTAAACAACAAACCTTTTGTCTGCAGCAGCAGTAGTCACTGCTTTCGTTTTAATTATTCTCAGGCATGTGATCATCCTTTCATTATTTCATTGCAGTATGTTAGGCAAGGCAAGGCAAGTTTATTTATATAGCACATTTCATACACAATGGCAATTCAAAGTGCTTTACATAAACAAGAATAACAGAAACAAGTAAAATAAAAATAAAAACAAATAATAAAAATGCGTAAAAACAAAACAAAACAGAAAAACAGGTAAAATGTGATATAAAAGAATGAAGAAGAAGAGAAAAACATGATAGTGCAATCTGTCGGACGCAGCACAGTGCTCATTCAGTAAAGGCACAGCTAAACAGATGTGTTTTCAGTCTTGATTTGAATGTGCCTAATGTTGGAGCACATCTGATCATTTCTGGAAGCTGATTCCAGCAGCGAGGGGCATAGTGGCTGAAGGCAGATTCACCCTGCTTTGACTGGACTCTTGGAACTTCTAGTTTATATGATCCTAATGATCTGAGTGATCTGTTAGGTTTGTATTCAGTGAGCATATCTGTGATGTATTTAGGTCCTAGGCCATTTAGTGATTTATAGACCAGTAATAATACTTTAAAATCTATTCTGAATGTAACTGGCAGCCAGTGTAAAGACCTGAGGACAGGTGTGATGTGCTCTGATTTTCTGGTTCTGGTTAGAATTCTGGCTGCAGCGTTCTGGATGAGCTGCAACTGTCTGACTGTCTTTTTAGGAAGACCAGTGAGGAGTCCATTACAGTAATCCACTCTGCTGCTGTTAAAGCATGAACAAGTTTTTCTAAATCTTTACTAGAAACAAAGCATCTGATTCTTGCTATGTCTTTGAGATGATAGTATGCTGATTTACTGACTGCTTTGACATGACTGTTGAAACTCAGATCTGACTCAAGAGTCACACCAAGATTCTTGACCTTATTTTTTGTCGTTTGACCTTTAGTGCCAAGGTACGCATTTACCTTGAGAACCTCATCTTTGTTTCCAAACACAATTATTTCAGTTTTCTCTTTGTTTAACTGAAGAAAGTTTTGGCACATCCAATTGCTCATTTCATCAATGCATTGGCAGAGGGTGTCAATGGGGCTGTAGTCATTAGGCACTAAGGCTAGGTAGATCTGAGTGTCATCAGCATAGCTGTGGTAGGAGATTTGGTTCTTTCTCATTATTTGGCTTAGAGGGAGCATGTAAAGGTTGAACAGGAGAGGTGCCAAAAATGAGCCTTGTGGGACTCCACATGTCATGGGTGTCCACCTCGACCTATGGTCACCTATACTGACATGGTAACCTCTCCCTTCAAGGTAAGGTCTAAACCATTTGAGGACCGTGCCAGATAGCCCAACCCAGTTTTCCAGCCTATCCAGAAGTATGCTGTGATCGACAGTGTCAAATGCAGCACTGAGATCCAACAATACCAGCACTGTTATTTTACCTGAATCTGTATTTAGGCGTATATCATTGATTATCTTTATAAGAGCGCTCTCTGTACTGTGATGTGCTTCTGAACCCCGATTGAAAATTGTCTAAACACCCCCTGAAGTTTAAGAACTTGTTAACCTGGTTAAAAACAACTTTTTCAATGACTTTGCCAATGAAAGGGAGATTTGAGATTGGCCTGTAATTGCTCAATAGGGTGTTATCCAGGTTGCTCTTCTTCAAGAGGGGTTTAACAACTGCAGTTTTAAGTGAGGTTGGAAAAATCCCTGATAGAAGTGAAGCATTTACCACTTTTAGAAGATCCATTTCTAAACAGGTAAACACCGTTTTGAAGAATGATGTGGGGAGCGTGTCAAGACTGCAGGTTGATGTTTTCATAACTTGCACAATCTCTTCTAAGATTTTGCCGTTAATTGCCATGAAATCAGACATAATTTCTGATTTCTTAAGTTGTGGTTGAGCTTGTTTGATATCGACACAACTTGACTGATTGGATGAGCTGATTGCCTTTCTGATATTATTGATCTTATCAGTGAAGAAATGAGCAAACTCATTACATTTGCTTTCAGAGAGGAGCTCACTTGGAATCTGACTGGGGGGGTTTGTGAGTCTCTCTATCGTTGCAAAGAGTGTGCGAGCATTATTTAAGTTGCTGTTTATAAGGCTTGAAAAGAAAGTCTGTCTAGCAGTGTTTAGTTCCATATTAAAGCCATGAAGACTGTCTTTATAGATATTATAATGGACTACTAGTTTCGTCTTTCTCCACATACGCTCAGCTTTTCTGCACTGTCTTTTCATCATTTGTACTCTTGGTGACCTTGTCCAAGATCCCTTTTGCCTGCCTGTCATCTTCTTAACTTTAACAGGAGCGATGTCATTTATGACATTCTCAATTTTAGAATTGAACAAATCAAGGAGAGAATCAACAGAGTCTGCAGATATACTTGGTGCTAGCGATATGGCCTTCATAAACTGCTCACTGGTGTTCTCATTTATGCATCTCTTTCTGACAGAGACAGATCTGTCTTTAATCATCCTTAACAACAGTCGATGAAATGTGTAAACCCTTAGTTATAAGTAGATCAAGAGTGTGTCCACGATTGTGTGTGGGTCCTTGAACATGCTGAGTCAGATCAAAAGTGTTAAAAACAGTCATCAGTTCTTTTACAGCATTGATTTCTGGATTATCAATGTGAATATTAAAATCCCCAGCAATACTAAAATAATCAAATTCAGAGGTTACAATTGATAACAGCTCTGTAAAATCCTCAATAAAAGCTGGAGAATATTTTGGAGGTCTGTAGATAATGATCAGTAAGATGCGTGGAGCACCTTTTAGTGCTATACTCAGATATTCAAAAGACAAATAGTCACCAAATGACACTTGTTTACATTCATACACATCTTAAAACAGGGCAGCGATGCCTCCACCTCTCCTATTAACTCTGCAAACACTCAAAAAGTCAAAGTTTAAAGGAGCTGCTTCATTCAGAACTGCTGCGCTACAACTGTCATCTAGCCAAGTTTCATTTAAAAGCATAAAATCAAGGAAATTTGTGTTGATAAAATCATTGACTAAAAGAGACTTATTGTTGAGCGATCTGATGTTTAAAAGCGCTAACTTAACAGTTTTAGCTGTTTTCTCTATAGTAGTCTCAGATCTACATTTAATAGATCTTTACATTTTACCAGATTTGAATGATTTGCTTTACGGCCTGATGTTACCTGCTTTCTTTTGCTAACAGTTATTTCTGTAAATATAGTTTAATTATCATTCTTTACAATGACATTGCTTTAATGTTAGATTAACTTCCCATTTATGTAACTGCTGATGTGGGACCTTCAGCCAGGACAGATTACTTTGCATATTTTAGATACATAACTAGATATTTTTAAATGTCAATTTAAAAAAAAAAAAAAAGAAAAGTTTTGTTGAATAAAAAGTACATGTATACAGCTATATATTTGCTTGTTTGACACATTTAAAATGTGTGGCTAAGAAATAATTATATCTTTTTGGTGTGGTCAGAGATAAATTTGGCAAATACTTAATTTTGAGCCCTAAAAAGTCATGTGAAATACAAACCAATTGCAATGCGACACAACCCATTTGCTCATGCACAGTAAGCAAGCTCATACACAACACACACAAATAGTGAAATAAATGATTAGGCATGTGGACAACACAACATCTATATGAAGTCATTTTAGCATGTCAAAGTCACATTTATTGATATAAAATATATTTTCCAAGCAAAAGAATTGTGGCTAGTGAAAATGGCAAGTGGCTAGTAATGTTGAAAATTTACTAGCCACAGTGGCTGGCGATCAAAAAAGTTAATGTCAAGCCCTATATATATATATATATATATATATATATATATATATATATATATATATATATATATATTGCATCATTTTAAACTAATAAAATGTCAGCAAAATCACTGTTAAAATTTTATAGTTGAGAGACTTCCGGTTAAGCATGTGAGTGGGTAGACGCACTTGAAGTTAGCTCCCGAGCATTTTCATCTTTCAATATATCTAGCTGGCTGCTTAAATCTTTAAACATGCTTGGTGGTTTCCTATTTGCATCAGGCATCAGACGGTTACAGTTTGGACGGACTTATGGCTTCTGAAAGGCAGAAAAAAATTAAAATGTCGGCGGCCGCGACAGAGTCATGGCGACAGGCTGCCGCTGGATCTGGAGAATCTCCGTGCCACGCTATCACCGAGCTAACTTCTACCATCGCAGAACAGGTGAAAGCAGCAATTGACACTGCTCTTGCTCCAGTTGTTGCATCGTTTGAGAGTTTTAAATCAAGCATCGAGTCACAAGGTCGACGCATTGACGAACTTGATCAGCACATGAACAATTACAGCGACCGCATTGTAGCACTGGAGCAGACGGTGCTAAAGTTGAATTAAGCCAATAAAGTACTCACCGAGAAAGTGGAGGACTTGGAATCGCGCTCTCGGCATTGTAATCTCTGGGTTATCGTCTTCCGGAAGGAGTAGAAGGGAGCGATCCGGTCACATTTATGTCACACTTTTTCCAGGACGTGCTCGGATCGGAGATGTTTCCAGCTCCTCCATTGCTGGATAGAGCGCACTGTATTGGCCCCGTATCTTTGGCCGACAAGGAGAATCAAAGAGCTAGAGTGATGATTGTGCGGTTTCACTACTTCACCGACAAAGAAAAGGTTGTCCGGCGAGGGAATTGGAACCAGCTCTTCTATCAGAGCCACAAGATCTTCATTTTCCCTGATCATAACTCTAGTGTGGCTAAAAGGAGAGCAGCATTTTCAGTTGTGAGAAATGGCTTGCGTGAGAAGAATGTGAGATTTTTTCTTAGATTCCCGGCTCGCCTAATTATCAGCATTGGCGATGAAAAGTTTCAATTCGACTGCCCTAAAGAAGCCCAGCGGTGGTTCAACGAACGGTATTCTACTTCTTAGACATCACACTGAGATGAATACGCAATAAACATCATTGTATTAACAGCTGTACAGTACTCCGTTAACTGATGACTGTTAACCAAGCTGGTTCAGAAAAACTTTTTTTTTTTTGTTTTTTTTTTTCATGGTGCCAGAAATGACTTTTGCTTTATATGTTCGGGAGTGACCTCACGTGATTTAGATGCCGATATATAGTGTTTTTGTGCATCGGAGGTTAACAAGTTTTGGAGTTCTGCCTCCATTGTTTAGGAATGGAGAGAAGAAGTTGAGTAATGTTCCGGGTAAAGATGGGTGGGGAGGGATGGTGGGCGGTGTTATTTATCTTTATTTTTTAATTTATTTATTTATTTTTGTGTGTGCTTCTCTATGCCTGTGGCCTTCTCTCAACTTGTATATTAAAGCAACTGGATGAACAAAACCAGAAATTTAGTTAGATTCTTGAGTTGGGATGTTAAAGGACTCAATGGTCCTATTAAAAGATCTAAAGTTCTGACTCATTTGAAGCTACAAAAACCTGACATTATACTCCTTCAGGAAACACATCTGCGACTTAAGGATCAAGGCAGACTCCAAACTCGTTGGACATCACACACTTTTCATTCCAACTTTGATTCCAGATGTAGAGGAGTTGCCATATTGATAAATAAGACTGTTCACTTTTCTATGGACAATGTTATTTCTGATGTGAATGGTTGATACCTAATTGTGAAAGGGAAAATTTCACAAACACCAGTAGTTTTGGTAAATGTCGCCTCACAGCAAGAAGGTCGCTGGGTCGAACCTCGGCTCAGTTGGTGTTTCTGTGTGAAGTTTGCATGTTCTCCCTGCCTTCACGTGGGTTTCCTCCGGGTGCTCCGGTTTCCCCCACAGTCCAAATACATGCAGTACAGGGGAATTGGGTAGGCTAAATTGTCCGTAGTGTATGAGTGTGTGTGTGTGTGGATGTTTCCCAGAGATGGGTTGCGGCTGGAAGGGCATCCGCAACATAAAAACTTGCTGGATAAGTTGGCGGTTCATTCCGCTGTGGCGACCCCGGATTAATAAAGGGACTAAGCCGAAAAGAAAATGAATGAATGAATGAATGTTTCTATATAGGAATTTTGGTACAATGGTCTCAGTAGATGCAGTGCCTCAAGGAAAGTGGTCGTTACATCTTGGGGATGTTTCCAGTGAATCAGATTTTGTTTCACATTCAGGGACTGCTTGTCAGCTTTATGTTTTTTTGTGATCTGGCATCCTGAGAATTATCTTACCCAGGGGTGTCCAAACTTGGTCCTGGAGAGTTGGTGTCCTGCTGAGTTTAGCTCCAACATGCCACAACACATCTGCCAGGAAGTTTCTAGTATATCTAATCAGAAGTTAATTAACAGGTTCAAGTGTGTTTGAACTCTCCAGGACACAGGCACTCCTGAACCGAGTTTAGACACCCCTGTTCTTACCTACAGTATGTAACAAGAATTACTAAGTCTTGTTCAGATGGTCTCTATATATTTACTAACCTGTTATAACCTACCAATGTTTTCAGTTACACAAAGAAGAACTGAAGAAAATACCCATTCTGAAGAAACTAAGAACACTGGAGCAGGAAGCTGGAAAAGATGTTGCTTTGAAATTAATACATGCTGGAGAGGATGAATATAGGAAATCCAAAGAGCTACAATGGCAATCTCATCCTAAAGCTGACTTGGAATTTAAATGTTTAGCTTCGAATTCTGACAGGTGTTCTGGATTTGAACCCAAATTTCCTACCACCACTGTATACCTGAGTGACATTCCTCCTGCATTACGTGTAAGTGAGTTGAAGGGCCTGCTCAGAGAACAGGAAGTTGTTCCTTTGCAAATCAGATGGCAGGGGGCAAAGCGCAAAGCTTTCCTGCTATATGCCGATTTCACTGGAGCAGAACGAGCTACCGCCATTCTTCAAAAACTCTTCATAAATGGCCACACCATACAAGCCAAGTGTGTCAGTAGTCAGAAAATGTAGTGTATTTAATACACCTTTCTGAAATGTAGACCTTCGTAATAATAAAATTGTTAAAAATAATTAAACATTGTGTATGATTTCTAAGGGTTAAGTAGATCTGAGCTGTAAAGAAATATAATATTCTTTAAATAAATTCTTGCATCGATAGGGCTCATTACTGTACATGATAATCCGTGTGCGTGTGTGTGTATACTGTGCAGTCCTAGATCCAACAAGCCTGACACTATTTGACTATAAAAGGGATTCTGTTTATAGAAGTAGCCATGATTTATAGTACATTTGTAACTGTTTAAGGGCCTGTTATATATGACAGAGCTTACTGCTTAAAACCCCCTTAGCTGTGCTATATACAGTTAACATCTGTCGCAAAATAAAATGTTTCATTATTGAAATAAAAGAATGATGCAGCGGTGGAGCGACCATCACACACTTTGCAGAGCTTGCCAGAACTGAATTAAGCTCCCATACATGTGTGCTTACATCTCAAAGGTAAAACAACCAGAGAAGACTCCTCTTGAAAGGGACATTTATAGACAATGCATATCAAACATTAAGTGGCCATTCTAATATCACAATAATTACCCTCGAATAAAGCAGCGCAATCACTACCTGACTGCTGTAGTGTTTGTGATAAAGAGGGACGAGGCTGTATCCAGCTTCTTATTCGCAGCTTCTTATTGACTCTATTCGGTCCACCCTAAAAACAGTGAGGCTTCAGTTTTTCAGCTTCACGCTCCAGAAAATACACAACAGTTTTAATCAAAGGCTTGTTATGCGGTCCTGGCGCCATTTTGTGGATTAGACAACATCAATCGTTTCAAGTGGTGCTCGCTGCAGAGCCATTTGAGGAGAGGTGAGCTCCAGAGAGGGGGAGCTTAAGCTTGAGCTCCACCTTTTTTGCACTTCTTCTACGAGTGATGTCACTGGGGGTAGGGTTAGGGGTGGGGTTGGTGTACGCATTAAAACAGCTTACAGGAGGAGGAGCGACAGCTCATGCTCCCCCTCTCTGGAGCTCACCTCTCCTCAAATGGCTCTGCAGCGAGCACCCTCTCAATCGTTTTGGGTCTTCTACACTATGGCAGGCTAATGGCCGCTGACAAGCGCTCTCAGAAATTGTAAATATTTTAAAATAGCCACTATTCTTACAAATAAACTGCATAGTTGCAATCTAAACAACTACATTCTCGACTAAAAAAGCCTCAAAAGTACATTTTGTTGTCAAACAACAGAAATATTTGTCTAACTGTAGCGTCTCTCTGCTTGTTGCTGGCTGTATGTGGGTGGAGTAATACACAGAGGTGAAGGGGGAAGAGGCCTTTGCGCGTTGTTACTTGCAAAATATCGCACAGCTATCAACCAATCAGATTCGAGAACCAGACAGAACTGTTGTATAATTTAGTGCTGTCAATCGATTAAAAAAATTAACTAATTAATCACACTTTTTTTTAAATGAATTGCCATTAATCACAATTAATCACATTTAAAAGACTGAAACTTGCCATTTTGGCCATTCAAATGTAAAATTAATGTAAACGCAAGACAAAAACTATTTACATTCAAAATACAATTGTTAATTAGAATTTTTGTTTAACTTGTAACACAGATTTCTTTATGTTAACAACATACTTGCAATAAACCATCAAGATCATGGCTTGACAGCCATATTTATTACAGAAATTAAAACACAGGCATGTAGTGCCATTTGAATTTTAAAACAATCAATACCAATAAAGAAAACATTGATTTCCATGTTGGATTCTAAATGGACTGCAAAAAAATGCCAAAATACAGGCATTGCAAATATGGAAGTTGGAAAATTATAATAATAATAATAAAGTATTGAATACAAAAAATTGTACTCATTGTAAAGTTGTATTGCTGTGAGTTGAGAACATTAATTATAAAGTAGAAACTATTTTTCTTAGTCCTCCTTTTCATTCATCCAGTTGCAAAGACAGTCCAGTCTGATGACATTATCGGGGGACAATGTGGACCCAGCCTGATCTCACAAGGGAGAGTCTATTCCAACCGTGTGAAAATGTAATGGGCGTGGCCAACTTGTGACCTCAATCAAGATTGACCAATAGAATAAGGTTTTTCAGAAGACCCAGCCCACTGAGCTGCAGTTTTCAACTCCCAAAACTATTCAACTTGCAAGCAAAGATTTTAGATCTGCAAAAATGAAACAAAAGTCAAAGCATGAGGAATGAGCACACATTTAATTGATCTGGTGGTAACTGCATAAAATGGCAATCGTTCATTTTTTGCAGTGTGAATTTGTTTGATTAAATCTTTTTTTATTATTTGAAATCTTTTATTTTTTAATTGTATTGTACCTAATTTTGGTCAAAAACTTCTAATGTTTGTTTGAATAATAAAGACTCAAAATTAACTCCAGCATTCATGGGTTCAAAACTTTACAACTCACAAACAAAACATTTCAACCCGCAAGCAAAGATTCTAGATGTGCAATGAATGACAGCAGAAAAAAGAGCAAAAGTAATGAGTGTGCAATGAAAATTGTGGTAACTACATAATAGGACAATTGTTTATTTTTTGCAATCCAAAATATTTTATTATCATTGACATACGTTTTTTATTAAACATGTTTTTTTTATTTGAAATCTTTTATTTTTTATTCACTACATACCTAATTTCTCATTAAAACTTAATATTTTTGATTGAATAATAAAGAAACAAATCTAACTCCATAATTAGGCAAGTCACTGTATAACAATAATTTGTTCTGTATACTGTCGGATAAAATATAGCTTAAAGAGTCTATTATTTTGACCTTAAAATGGTGTGTAAAAAACTGAATTCTAGCCGAAATAAAACAAATAAAACTTTCTTCAGAATAAAAAAATATTATCAGACATACTGTGAAATTACCCTTGCTCTGTTAAACATCATTTGGGAAACATTTGGGAAAGAGGGGCTAATATTCTGACTTCAACTGTATGGATATACAGTTAAAAAATTAAAATTAATTGCATTTCATATATATATATATATATATATATATATATATATATATATATATATATATATATATATATATATATATATATATATATATATTCATATACATATACATTTTCTCCAAAAAGTCAAGCCCCACTCCCAGGCAGCCATCAGCTGACCTCTTTATGCAGCTCAGAGGAAAGAGCAGTCCTGGAAGATGTTTGCTAATACCAAGAGTTGGACCACGGGCCAGATGGCCATTCAAACCAGACGCAGACCTGGTCAGTCTCATCCAGGCCAGCACCTACTTGTGCTGCAACATAGTTCATTTGTCCCTATAGGTTATTAATCAAGGCTGAACATGAAAACGGGAGTCCCATGGCCTCTTTTAACACACGAGACAGGGATCAATTGTCCCGATGGACATTTTACCAAGGCTGAATCTGGACACGGGCATCCTGCAAGCCACTTTTAACACACCAAGACAGGAATAATGACCAGCCCAGAAATCTGAATTTTCTTTTTTTTTAAACAACTCAGGAAGAGTTACCTTCAGTTTTCTGGTGTTGGCTCAGCAAATCTTCCTTCATGTGGATGAAAGCGGATAGCTGTAGGTAGACGCAAATTGGTGTGTGTGGCCAAGCCTCGTGCAAAATCATATTTAGAAACATTAGGGATATGCTTCCATGACAACAATAGGTCTGCAAATCTCTTAGACTCTGCTCTCAAATTAAACTTTATGCTATACACCACACCATGTGGGCATAGAATGACTGACCAACCACCTGGAAAAGCCAAAATACAAAATTTAGTAGGGGCAATTTTAAGTAGTTATGTCATTAAAGTAAAATATAATTAATCTCACCTGATGCTTAACAGACTTTCTGAAACAATTTGTCGTAGGGCTGTCTGTTCTGCATCTCTGCTCGTAATCTTGAAATGAGGTCCATGCGAGAGCCTTTGGAGTCAATATTGCAGGCCTTGCAGAGTTTTCTTACAACCCCAATCTAATATAAAGTAAAAACATTAATTAGTTAATTTTCTTTTCGGCTTAGTCTCTTTTATTAATCCAGGGTCGCCACAGCAGAATGAACCGCATACTTATAAAGCAAGTTTTATGCAACAGATGCCCTTCCAGCTGCAACCCATCTCTAAGAAACATCCATACACACTCATACACTGTGGACAATTTAGCCTACCCAATTCACCTGTACCGCATGTCTTTGGACTGTTGGGGAAACCGTAGCACCTGGATGAAACCCATGCAAACACAGGAAGAACATGCAAACTCCACACAGAAAGGTCAAAAGTAAGAACATAGTCAGAACTATTTATTTAATAAAAGACACATGATTCAACTATAGTTAAATTTTCACAAAATGTATACCTTCTTGTATTCACAAGATGGTCTTCAGAAACATTTATCATTTGATGTGACTTTTGCTGTTGCAATATTTGCAAATTCTGTGTTCGGTACACTGATCTCTTTCCTTGTTATGGGTCCTATCCCACCTTGAATAACTAGGTTGCACAACAAATGGATTTTTGGCCCGGCCTGTGACAAATGCACATATTTATAAGTTAAAATGATATAAACACTGAGACAAAGTGCAATTTTGTGGGTAAAGACAAAACATTTACTGGGAACAAATCCTCGAGCAATCATTTCAAAATGTACTGATTTCCAGAAATCAACTTTCCATCTAAACTCAGGTGGAGGCTCATTGAGGTCACTCACAAAAAAAAAAACCAAAAGTTTGATAAATACTTTTACTTTGTTACGTTTTTATATAACAGCAAACATAATCTTACTCGACATGCTAAAAACGCCCTTCTTGTGCAAATACTTTATAACTACAAGCGAATGGTAACCACAGTTGACAAACAAAAAAAAACATGTATTCGGTATCCATCAAAGCCTCGAAGTGACAGTACCCATGGAGTATGGTGTCTCTGTTGGGGTATTTTACTCTGTGGACACCCTCTAAAATGTCTATAGCCCTGGAAACTGATACATGTTTCTGAAATAGACATAATGACAATGAGTTAGAATTATTTGAATAGCTTATTTACTGGATACACAATAACTTGTAAACTGTGTCTCAGATATAGACAAAGTTTGAGATTCAGAAGCCCGATTGTCAAAATTGTGGAGACAATCCTGCCGTTCCTGGAACCTATATGTCATATTGCACCCTAGGCATCTTCTGGTGTAAGTAGAGATAAACATTTATAATGATTATGATACAACATTTTATGAAGCAGAAACATTAACAAATGCTTTAGCTTAATTTGAATGATGAATGTATATGTTTGAATATTGAACTCACAATCAATGACATTTTCCATGGTCATGATTTGAGCTTTTGCTGTAATCAGTGCTGCCTAATCAAGTGCAATTTCACCATTGCAGATCATACAAGCTGTCTCCACTGGATATATATATATATATTCCACTGTGCTTTGAAGGTCAATTGGGAGAGTGTCGATGTGGTCGTATGAGTGCTACAGACACGAGGTGTCACTTAATTTAGCAGCTTTCTCCTTGTTAAATAAGCTCCTATTTGTTTGAAACAAGTGCCAATAGGAACAATTTTTGTGAGGGCAAGCCTTTCTGGGCTTTGCACATGGGCAGTGCCAAGTATCAGCAGAGCAATTACATGTGACTATTAGTCCTCCAAGGTGATTGTAGTGATAATTAACCAGTTCATGCATGGACAGGGTGATTTACTCTTGAGATTTTCCTAATGCCACCAGCACTGAAAAGGAACATGAGCTACCTGGGCTGATTTTTGCCTCTTCAAACTGCTTTCTTTGTTTCCCCTATGAATCTGAGCTTCACCATTTCATCAAGAACACTTGATTCCAAGATTTCTTCAAATGCTGTCACACAACAACAATCCAGTGAAAGAAGGTGTTTGCAGAGACTTAACGTGTGTCCACTCCAGGCCCGTGCAGAGACCGTCCAAAGGGCATGTGCAGGATACATTTTTTGAAGAGTGGTGTTGTCGCGCGCGTTCTGATCAGCTGTGTTGTCGCGCGCGTACTCAAGAGCGGTGTTGTCGCGCCTACTGAAGGGCGGGACCAAGGGTGTGCCGCGTCGCGGGGGCACTTTTGATCATTTTGGAAGGGCACTTTCTATCCAAGACTAAAAAGGGCATGTGCACTGCACAGGTTGAGCCCTATGTGTGCACGTACCTGGTCCACTTCATTGAGCAAATTGCTGGTATTGCCGACATTCCTCCAACTCACATCTAACAAAATGAGCTTTGCCCCATGTCTTTCTCTGTACTTATCTGGTACAGAGAAACCATGACCATTTCTTTGAACTGCAGACAGTCCATTTTTGAGTCAATATACACACTAGAAAGATGTGATTTAATTGTAATGTCCTTCGAAGGGTCAGTATGCAGCTGTGTTCGCAGATGAAGGTGAAGAGTGTCAGGTTTTGTGGATGTCACGGGCCCCTGATATTGTCTCTGGGGACACAAACATGCACATACATACAATTGAGGTAAATTTGTTTTTATATTTGCACATTTGTTCAATGACAGCTTGTTACATGCTCATTATGTTGTTTACCATGGTGCTTGGTAAACATTCGGTCAGAAATTGCATCCAAGTATGACTTCAAAACAACATTGGCACTAACGTTATTTGTTTGACTGTGAACACTGCTGTACATTAATAGTCATTGGCTGCTAAAATGATTCCCCTATTCAGAATTTGAAAAAAAGTACTTTATTAAGGAGAAAGTCTGAATATGTGAATATAAAACCAAGGTAACCCTAACATACATACATACATACATGGCATTCTGTAGTTTAGCTTAGTTTGTATTTAAGACGATTACATGGTCGATCTAAGTGAGTTTAAAAACATAATTTAAAATTGTGTATGTCAGAAATACAATTATTTAATAAAACAAATAAACACAAAGGGATACACATTGTAGACTTACCGCAATAATTCTCAAACTCAGGTGCAGATGTCAATAGCAAGTAAGAGTGCAAGTGTCGATTGTAAATGACGTCACGTCACTTGCAGAGAAAGTGTGGATGCCTGTGCCTGAAGGCCCCCTGGGTCTATCCCTCTGTGCCAATATGCCCGCCACAGCTTGGAGGAATTGCCCGCTCTTTCCTGGGCCAGCTTGCCTTGCTCACGTCAATGTGATCGTGCACACCAACGCGCAAAACAGCAGGCGCAAAAGCATCTGAGATAGTCTGTAAGCCATCTTACACCATATGGTCTGAGGAAAGAAACTTTTTCTGTGTCTGGCTGTTTTTGTGCTTGGTGCTCTGAAGTGGCGACCAGATGGTAACAGTTTGAACAGGTAGTGTGCTGGGTGCGAGGTGTCCAGAGTGATATTGCAAGCCCTTTTACTCAATCTGGAAGAGTACAGTTCTTGAAGTGTAGGAAGGGTAGTGCCAGTGATTCATTCAGCAGTCCGGACTATTCGCTGTAGTCTACGTAGGTCAGTTTTGGCAGCTGAGCTGAACCAGACGATAACTAAAGTGCAGAGAATGGATTGGATGACAGCTGAGTAGAACTGTACGAGCAGCTCCTGTGGCAGGTTAAACTTCCTCCGCTGACAAAGTAAGTACAGTCTCTGCTGGGCTTTCTTCACAATAGAGTCTATGTGAAGGTCCCCCTTCAGATCCTGAGTAATGGTGGGTGCCCAGGAATCTGAATGAGCTTGGTGGAGGGGTCTTTTGTGATGCGGTCGATGGTGTACAGGGAGAAGAGCAGTGGAGAGAAAACACATCCCTGGGGGGCACCAGTGCTGATGGTGCAGCTGTCGGATGTAATTTTGCCCATTCTGACTAGCTGTTGTGTATCTACTAGAAAGCTGGTGATCCATGGACAAACAGCTAGGAACAGAGAGCTGGGTCAGTTTATACTCAAGCAGTGATGGGACGATGGAAAACAGAACTGAAGTCCACAAACAGAATCTTTACATAGTACCCTAGTTTGTCCAGATGTTGTAGGGTATAATGCAGTCCCATGTTGACTGCATCATCTGCAGTCCAAAACAGGCTTGTAAGACCTGGGGCCTGTTTCATTAAGGAGGTTCAAACAACTCGGAGTTTAAACTTGAACTCTGAGATGATTTACCGAGAGATTAAAAACTCAGAGTTTTCGGTTTCAGAACAGCTGATCTGAGTTGGGTCAATCAACTTTGAGTAGACCAACTCAGAGTTAAGCACGCACACTATGACTATAAAAAGGCATTATCTATGGAGCGCAGATATTACGAGTCACCATGGAAAGATCTGAAAAAAAGGGATCAGCATTTTTTTCTCCAGTGGAACTTGATGTGCTCATGCAAGCCTATGGCAAATATGAGCATATATTTTAAAAAAAAAGCAACACCACTGCATCGGCGAAACAGAGACAGTTAGCGTGGGAAAACATAGCTGCTCAAGTTAATGCGTAAGTTTACATTTAAAATATTTAAAGTATTTGATTATTTTAGCATTTTAAGTACATTGAAGTTTTATTTGAAAACGAAGGTAATTTTGCAGCTATTTATTTGAAGCAGATGTTATTGCATTACATTACATTAAATAGGCTACTGCATAGTTTCTACAACAATTTTTTACAAAACAAGAATGCATAAGCCTATAACTTTAACTCACTGTTCAGTACAATTTTTTTATTTAATGTTCCGACTTTTACACGCGTTGACCAGTTTAAGATAAACTTTTTAAAATTGACATTTAAAAGTGTGTGTCTGTCTTTTTTTTATGAATCGAGAGATAAAGGTTGATATGACATTTAGAATGTAAGCAGTATTAAAAAATAGTTTTTAGAACGAGTAATAATCTCATTAATGTAGTTACAGCACATGTCCCTGTCAAAGGTCAGTTTATTTAAGCTAATTATATATCATCATTTTTGTATTTTTATTTTTGCTATAATATGAAAGGTAAAAATTAAAACTATGGTATTAAATCTAATTGTAATTTTCATGTAGGTGCAATCCTGCAGGCATTAAAAGAACATGGCAGCAGCTGAAAATGAAATATAAAAACATAATTCAATCAGGTAAGGTTTGATAATGTCATAATTTTTTTTTCTTTTTAACAAATGAAATTTATCATGTAAATGCCAATAAATGTGTAATGGTATTTATGCAATGCTTTTTTTTATTTTTATTTTTTAATGGACGTCTCTTCAGCCAACAGAAAGAAGGCAGTGGCTCACAAGACAGGAGGAGGCCCTGCACCACCACCCTTACTAATGCTGAGGAGATGGCCCTGAGTCAGAACACTGGAAGGCCAGTGGCTGAGGGAATACCTACAGGGTGTTCTTCAGAGCCCGTTACTCCCCAGGACACAAGTGCCTACATACAATGTAAGAGGGCTACACACACACATACACGCACAGATATAAATAAATAAATATATATATATATATATATATATATATATATATATATATATATATATATATATATATATATATATATATATATATAAATTAATTTACTTTCATTTTTGCATTGGTCTCAATAGATTGTGATGGCAATATCTGCCTTTTGGAGCCAACTTTCTTAACAAATCCCCAGGCAGTTGTAAGTCTCCTAATTTCTTGTGTATTGAGTAGGCTAAGTAATAGTATAAAGTGTGCTCAACTAAATGCTCATTTGCTCAGGATGAAGTGGATGATGACACCATTTCTGCTCATACAGAGAGGCCTATAGAGGTAATGTTATGTCTGTAGGCATCAAACAATCTTTACAATCAACTCCTCACATTTTTGTGTTCAGTAAGCTATGTAAGTATCTCTAAGTATAAACATATTCTTGTCTTCCCCATCACCACCTTCCAGAGTGAGGAACAACAGGAAGAGGAGGAGGAGGAGGAGGGTCCATCTACTTCTTCTGAACACAGTTCAGTGATGTACAGTAAATGCCAGAGTTTAATTCAATGGAAGTCATGTACAACATAACGTAACCCTAAACTACTGTGTTTTCAGTTACCAGTAAAGCAGTTATATAGGCTGCATCTGCTAAAACAAATTGAAAAAACTAATAAAGAAATTATATACTTGGATCGGCAGATCCTAAAGAGCGATTTGGGAATCGAGATCCTGAAACACAAGCTACAGGTAAGGTGTATACTGTTTTTTAGTGGATTATGAAAAAGTTTGAAAAGAATACAGAAATTTAACAGTTGCTTTTTATTTGTAGGAAATAAAGAAGACTAAATAAATTGTTGTGACTTGTTGATTTATTTCTTTATTTTTTATTTTTGTGGTGGCTGATTTAATCAGAGAATGAATTGTGACATATAAGGTCTCGGACCACCCTTCCATCCTGGAAATCTGCAGGGTGGATGGGTTCTTTCTCTGGAGCTTGTATGTGTAGGGCAGGATGTGGTTCCCTTCTAAAAATGACAATATTATGGAGAACTACACATGCCACAATAATGTTGCAGGCCCTCTCAGGGGTGACCCTGAGGTGACGTAGGCACTGGAAACGTGCTTTCAACAGGCCTATAGTCATTTCCACCCTGCCTCTAGTTTTGCAGTGTGCCACATTGAAGCGCTGCTGTGGCCCTTGCTCAGGTTCTGGGTAAGGGGTTAGCAGTGTAGGCTGGCATGGGTAACCCCTATCCCCCCGCAGAAAGCCATCAATCTCCCCTGTAAAAAAAAAAAGACACATTGGTTTAGTGCTGCATTAAAATGCCCAAGTGTGTAGTTCATACATTAACTTACCACTTTGCAGTCTGTTGCTTAGGGTACACTCACGATATATCCGTGAGTCATGAACAGAGCCAGGCCACTTGGCTTCAACATTAGTGATAATATGTGCAGCATCACATATAATCTTCACAGTGGAAAGAATAAGATATGAGATATAGTATTGTTTTGAGATATAGTATGTGTGTTGTTTAAACAATTTAAACTGCATAACTCAACGTACCTGCACATTAATACTGTGGATTGACTTCCTGTTAACATAGTCTGACTCATTTTCAGTTGGTGCAATGATAGGTATATGTGAGCCGTCAATGCATCCAACCACATTGGGGAATCCTAAAGGTAATTTTAAATATTACAAAACTTTCAGAGGTCACAGCAAAATGTTATTAACTAAATATATATATATATATATATATATATATATATATATATATATATATATATATATATATATATATATATATCATATTAAATACATTTGAACCAGCTTGAATGCTACAAACCAGCAATTCTGTAAAATTCCTCCTTGATGACTCCCAGGGGTTTGTGGCCAGGAAACACTACAAAAATGTGCAGAAAGCGTTTCAGAGCAAGGCACACTTTCCGTACAGCTCTGCATACAGTAGCCTTACTAATATGCTCCGCATCCCCGATATTGTACAGAAAGCTTCCATTAGCAAAGAAACGTAAAGCTGCACATAGTATCTGCTCGGATGTAAGAGCACGGCCACGATGGGTGATGTTACTGATGTAAGGACGGATTAGATTATGGATATATGTAATTGATTGCAACGAAAAACGGTACAGCTCAAACAAAAATGTATGTGGAAAAGACAAAAATCCACTCTGGGTCTCAAAATCCTTGCTCGACGTAAATGTAATTCTCTTCGAATTAATACAGCCTCCTCATCTACGGGATCTTCCAAAAAAGGACAGGCCATTGTTCTTTGTGTGACTGAAATGAAGGTAATGAACGACTAAAGCTAAGGCAAAAAATACCGCTTCGTCTTTAAAAAAGGGGAGGAGACCGACAGAAACTCAGAGTTTAGAGAATAAAACCTGCTCCGGACCAGGTTAGATTCACAGAGTAAGTTACCACAGTAACTGACTCTGAGTTAAAGTTACCTTTCTTTCAGAAACAGGCTTGACTTACCCTGATTTCTCGAGTTTAACAAACCTGCCATTTTAAAACGGAAAACCCAGAGTTTCTCTCATTTCAGGGTTAAAATACTCCGAGTTTTCAGTTAACCTCCTTTCTGAAACAGGCCCCTACTCTGTTGTTGGTCCATCTCTTAACAGTCCTTAATTCTGGCTTAATAGTTTTAAGTTTTTGCCTTTAAGTTGGTATAAGATGAACCAGGCTGTGGTCGGAGAGTACTGAAGCTGCTCTGGCAACGAAGCAACATGAATCTTTTATTGTTGTGTAGCAATGGTCCAAAATGTTATTGTCTCTGGTGAGGCATGTAATGTACTGTTCGAATTTAGGCAGCTCATGTGTGGGTTTTCCTGATTAAAGTCACCAAGAATGATAAAAACAGAGTCCGGGTGTTGTTGTTCTGTCTCTGTGATCAGATCAACCAGCTATTGCAGTGCAGTACTCACGTGTGCTTGCAGTGGAATGTAAACACTGACGAGGAAAACGAGGAAAACCCTCACTGTGAATAAAACGGCTTACAGTTAATGAAAAACACTTTTACATCCATACACCATTTTCTGTTAATGTAAAAGCATGTCCCACCACCACATTTTTTTGCCCGTTGACTCCAAATCGCAATCTTCTCTGTACAGCAGAATGTCCGGTAGGTGTAATGCGCTGTCCGGAATGGCTTTGTTTAGCCAGGTTTTTGTAAAACACAGCGCAGCAGAGTTGTTAAAGTTCTTGTTTTTGCATGTGAGCTGAAGTAGTTCGTCCATTTTGTTAGGACGAGAGCGGAGATTCGCCAGGTGGATGCTGGGCAGCGTCGTTCTGAAGCCACGCTGTCTCAGACTGACGAGCACGCCGGCTCGTTTCCCATGCCTGCGCGTCTTGTAGCGTTTCCTCACTGCAGCTGCTCCGCTGACGACAATGTTCCGCAAAACGCCAGAGAAATCAAAAAACAATTCTTGATTAGTTGGTGTGCTCTGCCAAATGTTCAGCAGCTCGTCCCTGGTGTGAAAAATTGTGTTTGATAAACTTAAAACTGGACAAACTAACAAAAACAGTGCAAACACTGGAGAGCTCCACACCGCAGCGCCATCTTGATGAGGTTCTGATGGTTGGACGCTGAAAATGTAGATTTGTTCCAAACAGCAAAAAAGACCAAAAAAGGTGTTTGGGTATTTTAAAAAATACATGCTATATTAATAGCCTGGGCATAGCCTTGAATTAGCTTGTTGTCAGCTCAGCTATTTGTAGCCCACTAATAGTCTAAACTGATTCACTGTAGTATTTGGCCATGCAGCACGTGCAATAGTTGATACATCACATTTGCATTATCAGTAATACATCCACAAGTGTTAGGTGTAATTTTGTGACTTGTTCTATTTGTAGCCACAATTTTGCTCTGAATTAGATGGGCTTCACCCAGCCCGCAAAATTGACATAAAAACAATTGTAGACTTACAGCCTTTTTATTTTGAATGAAAATATTTATATGGTATAAATATATCTTATGGTGTAAATTAGAACAAGCCAGATCTAATCAATTGAGAAGCCCCTGTCTGCAGCCTGCAGATCAGGGTGTGGATAAATGTGGGGCGGGGCTGCACATTCAGCCACACCCACCTGTAATTTCATTGGTTAGTGGAAACTTAATAGCGTGTATGCCCACTACGTGATGTCAGTAAACAGGAAATGCATTTACCACTTCTTAAATATTGTTTTTATTGTTAATAAACACAAAAATACAAAATAAGTGGACATTCTTGCTGAGTGTTTTATATGTTAATTATGTTAACAGTTATGTGAATTTCATAATGGTATTTCTCCTGCTAAAAATATTACAAAAGACTCTTTTCACAATGGTGTCACTTAAGAAATGCAGTGATTTTAATTCTGATATTTTAATGGTTTATTATTTTGCTTCAAAATGCAATTGCATATTACATATTTACAACAAATAAAGATGGAGTCTGAAAAAATAAATAAATAAAAATGCAGTGTTTTTAGTTCAGTTTAATTTTTTACCTTTGAATGGGAGAGTTCTCTGGAAAATTTACAATTGAAAATATTAAAATTATACTTTGATTTAAGGCTATTCAAAATATTGGGCATGTGTCCAATTGTTTATCTTTCAATACTGCACTGCTTTGAGTTTTATTAAGAGCAGGGATAAGCTATTATTTATTAAGGGAAGTATATGTTTGTAACCTTTTTACTTATTAAATCAGATTATTTCATCATATAATGGATTTATAATGGACCCCTTCGTATTGCTCCCGACATCTCACCTGCAGTTCGAGCCGTGAGAAGAGCCTTTAACCCGGTTTGCACTGAACTCATTAAAAAAGGAATCTGGTTCCAAATGAACTTCCCTGCTCTTTTGATCTTCAAGGTGAATGGCATCCAGAAGAGACCCTACAGATGCCAAAACGTGTTTAGACGGTATTGTTAGTGTGTAAACTTCTTAATTACATTACCTAATTCCCTTTCTGGTTGATCAACAGTCACACGAAGTGATTTATTTGATGGGTGTTTTAAATATTATAATTGGGAGAGTTTTCCTATGTTTAAATCTTTGTTTGTGAAGCTTTGTTGTTTTTATTAGCTAGGTTATTGTGTAATTACTTTCTCTCTTTCTCTCTCTCTCTTGTTTGGTGTTTTTGTAATTCATACAATTCTTTGCTCCTTTTTTAGCTCTTAAAGGAGGATAGACATGGGTAAATCCAATCTTCTTCTTATTTTATTTATGTTTTTATACGTTTTGAATTTTATCTTATTTTGGCCTAGACCAGAGTTTAATGCCTATCTTCACTTTTTATCTTGCTCTCTACATAGTCTGTTTTCTCAAATTTTTTTGCCCTTATCTACTTTTTCAGTATTCCATAAATGGTTGATGGTATCAAGCTAAATATTCTTACCCTTAATGTTAGGGGCCTTAATAATCCAGTGAAACGTGTTGCTATACTTGATTTTTTACGCAAACAAAGAGTAAATGTAGCCTTTTTACAGGAGACCCATCTGGTAAAGAAGGATATTAATCGTATTTCTAATCGCCATTACCGTGTCATAGCCTCTTCCTCAGCTGTGAATAAATCTAAAGGTGTGGCAATTTTATGCCAGCGCAACTTGTGTTTCAAGCTGTTGGATTCGTGGGCAGATAACAAAGGCAGAGTATCTGTTTCAAAAGTTCAGATAGAAAAAAGAGATATTGCCTTTGTCTCAATTTATGCACCCAACATTTTTGAAAAAACATTTTATGCTCAAATAACCAAAACACTCCTAGAGCTTTCTGACTTCAAATTAATGATAGGCGCTGATTTTAATGCTGTTATTGATTGTTCATTGGATAAGTCTAGTCATTCTTAAAATGCTGATCAAAAATATGCATCAGAGGCCTTACGATCTTTGATTAATGACACCGGTATGATAGACCTCTGGCGCATACTAAATCCAAATGCTAAAGATTACTCTTACTTATCCTCTAGACACAAAACTTTTTCCCGAATCGATTATATTTTTTCGTCCAGAGGTCTATTTTACGAAATTGTTAGTGCTAGTTTATTGCCAGTAGCATTTACTGATCACAAAGCAGTAGTTGCTTCAGTTTTGCTAAATCCCAACCCAGCTCGAGCCCCCAGATGGCGTTTCAACACAACGCTACTTCGAGATGAAACATTTAGAAAAAAGTTTTTAAACGAACTTACAGACTTTGTCAGTATAAACAAAAGTTCAGTTGATGACCCAAGGATACTCTGGGATGCTGTGAAGGGTTTTATTAGGAACTTTACCGTCTGCTATGCTTCAAGTATAAGGAAAGCTCAATCTTCAAAATTACTTATACTAGAGGCTAAACTTTCTGCCTTGGACTCTCTTTTGCAACAAGGTTATGATGATGATGTTAAGCTTCAGTTTGACCTTGTTAAAAAGGAGATTAATGATATTATGAAGCAGCGTGCTGAATTTTTAATACACAGGACACGCCAGTTTTACTATTTTAACGGGGCAAGACCCAGTCGATTACTTGCACTTAGATTAAGGTACAGCGAACATTTTACAGATATTAGCTCAATTAAATCAATAGACGGTATAACTCTCAATGAGCCCTCACAAATAAATGCTACTTTTCGCAGTTTTTATGCTGAACTATATAGCTCGGAAATATCTCATAACCAAGATGCATGTAGTAGTTTCCTAAACAAAATATCACTTCCTAAACTATCTGAAGAGGATTCATTAAGTTTAAATTACCCCATAACTTTTGAGGAGCTCAAGGAAGCAGCTTTGGATATGTGTAGCGGCAAATCTCCTGGATTGGACAGAATTCCTATAGAATTCTATACTACCTTTTGGGATAATCTGGGGCCTTTTCTCTTTGAGATGATCCAAGCTGTTATTGAAAAAGGGTCCTTTTCCAGTAATGTCAATATTGCAATTATCTCGCTTTTGCTAAAAAAGGACAAGAATCCTAATGAGTGTACAAGTTACAGGCCACTTTCTTTACTTAATGCTGACCTTAAAATTTATGCAAATTTCTTGCAAGAAGACTTCAACCCATTATGACCAAACTTATTAACTGTGACGAGACGGGCTTTATTAGATCTAGGCTTGCATCTGATAATGTCAGAAGATTACTCCATATTATACATAGTACATCCTCTTCAACACATCCTACTGCTGTCCTTTCCCTAGATGCCATGAAAGCTTTCGATCGTCTTGAGTGGCCGTATCTTTGGTCAGTGCTGGAAGTCATGGGTCTGGGGTCCTCCTTTATTGATATGATTAAGGCCCTTTATGCAAATCCCACAGCTATGGTTTTAACAGGTAGTATTTGCTCATCATTGTTTAATATAGCTAGAGGTTCACGACAAGGATGCCCCTTAAGCCCTTTTCTATTTGAGCTTTCACTTAAGCCATTGGCACAGACCATATGCTTGGACAAAGGCATCACCCCAATTACAGTTTGTGGGACTAGCCATCATATTTCTCTATACGCAGATGATATCCTCCTTTATTTAAGTAAACCTTCACAGTCTATTCCTAATATCTTATCAATTTTTGACAGTTTTGGTAAGATCTCCGGATACAGAATAAATTGGACAAAATCAGCACTTCTTCCTCTAAACGATGCAATGAGAAAAATTACATCCCCCTTAGGTATTCCTGTTGTTAAACAATTTAAATACTTGGGTATTATGATTGGCTCTTCATTACAGTATATCATCAAGTCCAACTACGAGGACATACTATCAAAAATTTCACGTAATTTAGAAAACTGGTCATCTCTTCCAAACTCTCTTAGATCACGTGTCTCAATTATTAAAATGAATGTGCTGCCCAGAATTAACTTTGTGAGTTCTATGTTGCCTCTTCCACCTCCTTCTCATTTCTGGGATAGACTACAGAGAGTAATTACAAAATTTATCTGGAATTGCAAACGACCACGTCTTAAACTTTCTATAATGCAACGAGACAGATATGCTGGTGGACTTTCACTCCCAAATTTCAAGCTTTACCACTGGTCCTTCACGCTTCGTCCCTTACTTTGCTGGTTTGATGATAAAATTGAAGTTTCTTGGCGTTCGCTGGAGGAAAATTTGGTTCTTCCATTGAAGTTGAATGAGATTTTGTTTGCTAGTATACCTAAAAATAAGTGCAAACTCAGTTTTGGCCCCCTAATATCACATGCTCTCTCAGTCTGGAAAGCAGCAGAAAAAGTCTGTAATATACAGTACATTCAAACTGGAATCCTTGTTCTCCTATCTTTAATAACTACGGTTTATTAATTGGTAAACACCCAATTAAATTTGGCCGGTGTCGACAATGGTATGATTCACTCATTAGGTAACCTTATAGGCGAAAAGGGCCTCTATACTTTCGAAGAACTTTCTATTAAGTTTAATCTGCAAAGCGCCTCCTTTTTCTTTTACTTAAAGCTGAGGGCAGCCATGAAAACCTATGGGGTCCCTTGGATGGCTCCTCTTAAAAAACACCCCTTGTTAAAACTATTGGATGACTCTCAAGGAACACGGGGATTGGTTTCTAAACTATACACATACTTTTCAGAAAAAATGTACCTCCCTCTGTCATTAGACTCTTCTTGGAGATCAGATATCTCAGAACTGTCTCCCACCTTTGACTGGGATGAGGTTTGGGCAATGGTAATGCTTGCATCCAGAAATCCTGATCATCAACAGATTCACTTAAACTTCATCCATAGGACTTATATTACTCCACGCAAACTTTATAGCATGAAGCTTAAACCTGATCCTAAATGCACTCTCTGTCATACAGGTGAAATTGGTACATTCTTTCACATGATTTGGGACTGTCCTGGGCTTGGTTACTTGGAATATGGTTAAACAAAATTTATCTTCACTACTAAACGTTTCAATCCCTCTCGCCCCCTCTATTTTCATCTTAAATGATTTTTCTGGCATTCAACTTAATAAAACTCAAAAGCGAGTGTTTTTAACTGGCTTGACTGCAGCCAAGAAAATAGTTGCAACAAGATGGAAGCCCCCTCATTCTCTTAATCATCATTTTTTGATTCATACTTTTATTGACATTGTATATATGGAAATGTCCACTGCTCGCATCCATGGTGCAAGAGAGGACACCATCAGACTTTGGGCGCAAACTTTACACAGACTTAAAGATCTACTAACTTGAATCCATGAGACATCAAAAAGCATGAACTTCTGGCTCCAGGCAACCCCCCCCCCACCCCCCCTTTTTCTTTTTTAATTTGTTTTGAATTTTCCCCCCCCCCCCTCATTTATTATTCATTATGTTTATGTTTTATTATTACATTATTTAATTATTTTTACTTTATTATTATTTTTTTTATTTCTTGTTTTTCTCTTTTTATAGTAATTTAAGGTTCCCTGTTTGGGCTTCTAATAACGTTCATTGTCGTAGACCTTTTTCAGCACAGTTTTAAATACCTATCTCTATGTGTATATCACAATTTTTCTATTTAATTGTTTATTTTCGATTGGTTTATTCTTAACCTTACTTAACACTAAGCACAGATTTGGCTTATTGCCTTTTTGGTTTTGAAATTTGTTTTATGTATATATATGTATGTGTGCATATTTATATGGGTATGTGTATGTATGTGTGCATGTATGCATATCTGTGTGTATGTGTGTTTGTTTGTATGTGTACGTGCATATATGTATGTGTATGTATGTATATGTGTGCATATATGTATTAATTTATTTTATTTGTCATTTTTATTTGCAATAGTATGTCCTTGTCATTATTCTTCCGTTTTTCCTTTTTACTGATAATATTGTTGTCATGGCTGACGCTATTATTAATACTATTATTTAACAACTTGTATATTGGTTTATTTATGTATATCTACACATTCAGTTTTATGCTGATTGTCTACGGCACGTTTTTCTGTGTTCAAAAAATACAAAATAAAAGAAAAATTTGATGGAAAAAAAATAAGCGCAGCACTCGTGTAAACTTCTAAATTTTTTATTTGACAAATGCTGATAAATACATACCAACTTCATCTACAGTAAAAAAACCAACTCAAAGCAATACACTCAGTTGAAAGTCCCTCTTTCTCGGTTCAAGTAATATATATATATATATATATATATATACATACATACATACGTATATATTGTGGCGAGCATACTGATGCCACGTCGCCAAATTTCTGTCATCCTGGAAAGGTCCCTATACAGTGGTGGAAAGGGTAGGGCTGGTAATTTACCGAGTACATCAACCGGGATGTAGACATGAGGAACAGCTCTACCACATAAATTTTATGAAGTGCTGGGTAGCAGCTCCAGGCCACCTAGTGGCTTTTACAGAAGAAAACACTCCAGTCGTCCATATCGGTGAACAACTCTCAGCAACTCAGAAGGTGGAGCTCCAGGCCCTGGTTAGTCAGTTCAAGGATGTGTTCTGCGAGAAGCCAGGCCGAACGTCAATCATCCACCATGACATCATCACTCCACCTGATACCATAATCCAACAAAGGCCCTATCGAGTACCAGAAACTCACCGGCTGGCTATCAACGGAGAGATCGAAGAGATGCTGAAGTTAGGGATAATCGAACCCTCACGTTGCCCATGGTCCAGCCCAGTGGTAATGGTACCAAAACCCGATGGCCGAAACACTGTTAAATCTAAGCCATGACCTGTAAGTGTTTTTATTTGTTAAAATTGATCATGACATGTACAGTGACTAGCCTTAACGGTATGTTGTAGGAAAGATATAAACAATGGCAAATGATGTTTGTCACCGCTAACGATTTAGCTACAAATCCATTTTTATCAGTCAAACTGCTGTAAACACACACACACACACTTTATTTATCTCTCTATGTGTGTGCACGACTTTGCATTGTTTATCTATAGGCAGCTTATCCATCTGTTTTATGTTTCGGATGAAGTCGCAAAAGATATGTGAATGATTCATGTTACCTGCACAGGCATATTCCGGATATGTGTGAAAGACATCGTGAAACGCGTTGAGTTAAAATACAAGAGATCTCTCCTAACTGGTGTGTAGCAGCAAAAAATCGATCAAAGCTCACGCAGGTTGCATCCCACATCCTGTGCTTTATTCTTCTGTCCCCACAGAAAATAACTTAATCGGAGCATTAGAAAAAAAGAAAAATAAACATCGCTCCCGCGCACATGCGCTTCTCGTCTCACAGATAGTTCATATTATACACACACAAACTCATAAACAGACACAATGGCACACACAGACTCTCTTAAATGAGCCGCACCCCATTTCACTCGTTAATGACACTTGTCAAATGTTATTTTAGAGAGGAAGCATAAGGTTGACTGACTGTTTACACAAAACGTGAGTGCTTGTACGGGCTTGATGTGGAGCCGATCTGCAAATTGCAGCACATTATGACACAAGACCAATCAGAGTCTCTTAAGGGCGGGCCTTTCAGAGGAGCTAGGAAATATATCAGTCGTTTTCATGTTAGCTGAGTAGTTGTGTATAATCAAAGTGAGATTTATGAAAAAATAACATGATTTCCTTCAAGTGAAACATGAGCACACATTGCTTTGCATCTTATTAACACAACCAAGCGTTAAAATTACTATCTGGACCACACCAGAATGTAAAAAGTCTTAAATATTTTTGCACAAATCTTATTTTTCCGATGTCCATGTAACGCTACATCTAATGCTCATTTAAATTCTTTTTAGGTTTTCATAGTGTTGTAGTTCATGTTTTCACTAGTCCAATTGTAATTTGCTGTGTTACAACTACAAAAAAGGTAAACTTGCAATTGCTAATCTCAGTGCGCGCTGCAAATGTGACGTCATCTCTGTGTTTGCGGAGGTTCGTTGTGGGTGCGTGCCACATAATTTCGGCTGGAGGAGTATTGTAATATTTCACTGACAAATGTTGTAAGCGCATTAATGTAATACTAGAGAGCAAATCTCTTTGCTCACACACCGGTTTCCACTGTTCGTGGACAAAACTTCTCGCTTGCACTCAATACCAGTGGCGTTGCGAGTGGGGGCTTTGGGGGCTTAAGCCCCTGTTGTATTGTAAAAAGCCCCTGATCTTTTGGAATATGTTGCACTTAAAATAGGTTGTATAACCTTTATTTTATTATTGAAGTCCTTAAAATTAGCACATACATCACGCGTTCCACTTAACGTAGCATTTGTGTCATGTAATTAAATAGTCAGCTTTTCAGCAGTACCTGTTTCTACCGGCAAGTGGGAGTGGCACTGTTGTCACATGGTGTTAAAAAAAATCCCATCATCCTAATTCATTCAATATTTTGAGGAGCTGATGCTGATGAGGTAATAATACAACTGTTTCGCGAAACTGAACAGTTCTAACTACTGATGAAGCTTAATATTAATTTTCACAGTATAAAATGTGTGTAGGTTTGGTGAAATAAAATAACTAATCGTTCAAATGTGCATCATATCAATGTAAATATAAGCGAATTAGTCCAAAAAACTTAAATTGTACTAGCTTTCTTTATATGATATAGATATCTAGACATAATTATCTAGATATGACATAGCCAAGCACATGTTTCTGTAATAGTTAAATCACAGTGAGTTAACGCATCTAGCTTATTATTTTATAGCTTCTATAATAACATGCTATATCAGTTAGCACCGAAATATAAATTGACTTTATTCTTATGAAAATACCAACGATGGCTGGAAGAAGACATATAAAGCATTTACTGTTGCAGTCGTGTAAATATTCAGTTAAAGCCTTTTTATGTTTATTCCGATCTTATTTTCATTCAACTACAGAAATAGCTGGATTCCTTTATCAATATTAGGGATTTCCTGGAATGTTCTACTACTTTTGTGAGGCATATATGGAATTTTTTCTCAAGTATGAATAAAACAGGCATTACATGCATTTAAAGTGCTACAATGCCCACATCAACCTTTTTTTAGGAAAACTAAAAATATCTCCTTCTAAAGACATTTGAAGTAAACTTATTTCTAGAATATAGATCTTTATTTTATTTTTTTTTTACTATTTTTGATACAATGTCATTATATCAAAAATAGTAGCCAATTGAATATCAATATTTTTCAAGGTATTGAATTTAGAAATTCCAGTATCTTGACAAAACTACACTTTAGTTAATCACTCTGTCCAAATGAACATGTTTGTAGCTTTGTATTACATTGGATAATAACTCGCACTATAAAATAAATCATATTTTCAGATTTAAAGACATGCAGAAAATTACATTTTCAAAAAACAAACAAACTGAAAATCAGGAGGATATAAGAGGCTCAAGAGGTATGATATGGCTCATAACAAACTAGTAAATGAGAAGTGAGTTAATTTATCAACATTTTTTCCTTTTTGGTGTTACAAGTCACAAAGCTTCACAATTTAAAGCTTTTTTGCTAAAAGACTGTTAACTCAAAAACCCTTTATTTACTATTAAACCATTTATAATCCTATTATTAAGATTAGAGTAGATCACCTTTGAGGGCTTTTGGCCCTAGCAACGCCCCTGCTCAAAACACTGGCAGCTCACGTGCAAATGGCCTGCTCTAGCTCCGTCGATGCGGACTCACAATTTTTTTGTCTTGTGTTTCCTCCTCTTTTGGTGTTTTTGTTCTCCAGGGATGCTTCAACATACTGTAGTATTAAGAATTATGAACTTATAAAATGAAATACAGTGTAGTCTTACTACAGTAAAGTGTGGGGAATTGTAGAATAATATACCCTATAATGTAAAAGAAAAAAAACACACACAGCACTGGGTAATTTGTTTGTTACACTTGTTGTGTTCCCATAGCAACTGTAGTATTACCACAACTGATTAATTGAAGTACTTTACTGTACTTTACAAAACACTGTACAGCAGAGACTAGTTCACTTTATTTTAGTTGCCATGAAAAAAAGGGATGGATAGTGAGATTTATTTGAAGAGTGAAAAGTACAGTAGGCTATAACACCTTATCAATTGTTTCCCTATTTTCAATGACAGTTAAATTTCTGACTGCATTAGATGTATTTAAATTTTTATTTTATTTTATTAGTATGATGCACCTTTTGGATGTTTAATAAATGTTTCTAAAATAAAACTATTCTATGTGTCTTTTTAAGTGTTTGAAACTAGAAATATCTCATTATATAACATACAGCCAAAAATGTTATGGTTTATTAGATAAAAATGTAATATGTAAGTCTATTTTAGTATTTGGTTATTGGTAATAAATAGTTGGCAGTTTGTCCACAAAAAGAGGAAAACGGTGCACGAGCAAAGAGATTCGCTCGGTTGTATTTAATGAATGTGCTCTTGACTTGTAATACTGCGCTCACGATATTTGTCAGTGAAATAACGACATAGCGGAGCTAATAGAAATTTTGGAGACGCAGGTGAACAGTTCGCATGGTGCCGCATTTGATTTGAGTTAAATATGAAACAGTTTGAAGAGATTTTGTCTGAAACAGGTATGTCTGCACCAATATTTTTATGGTCTGTCCAGGCGTGATTATAGGGAGAACTAGATGACTTATAATTATTGGCTAGTAATTGCAGCAGCCATGGGACAGGAGAAAAGTTTTTGTAAAAGTTTGAAAAAATCTGAGAGATAAGTTTGTTAAAACAAAGTAAGAGGCCCCCAAAAACATCTTCATGATATTAATGATTCTCTTTTTATTAGTCTGATTTTACTGTCTGTTTTTGTCCCCTGTCATTTAAAAAAATATCTCAATAGGGAACGTGTCAAGTATAAAAGCCTCATTTGTTTCATGTGGTGTGCGATGCGGCGCCAGGTGAAAGTATAAATCAGCATTAAGATGTTTGTTTGTTTTTTCTGTAGTTCAAAAGTGCATCTAACCTGTCTTTAGTACTGTTCAATATAAATAAATTTATTTTACCACTAATTTTGTGATTTTACATTTTCTCTCGCATACTTTTGATATTGTTATATACAGTAGGTCTTAAATTTAATACTTAATGGTCTTAAAATGGTCTTTAAAAAAGTCTTAAATGTGACATTATGTTATCTGCAGAAATACTGTAGTAGTTCTTAAAATTTTGCTTATTATGCAAAAAGTGCCTAGTGCAATTGGCTTATGTTCAAACAACAGTATATTGGCCAGAGCAGATTGAGTGCAATTGTATGTATTAATAGTGCAAATTGGGATGGAGAATGTAGTGTGCTACTGAGCAGAAAATGAAAGTTTATGTCCACTGGTTATCCATTAAAAGTCTGACAGCTGATGGGAAGAAAAGAGTTCTTGTCCAGTCCTGCATCTCACACTCCTATACCTCCGCCCTGAAGGTAGGAGTGTGAATAATCGGTGTTGTAGGTGTGTGGGATTTTTTTAGGATGGAGGCAGTTCTCTTGTGGACTCTGCATTGGTAGAAAGTCTGCAGAGAAGGCAGTGGGGGGTCCTGATGATCTTCTCTGTAGTACTCACCACTCTCTTCAGACATTTGCGGTTCGGTGACAGTAGCGTTGCCATACCATACAGTAATACAGCTGGTCAGGATGCTCTCAAAAACACAGCTGTAAAAGTTGCTGAGGATCTTAGATGACAGACCAAGTTTCCTTAGCTTACTTAAGAAGTACAGCTGCTGTTGTGCTTTCCTGACCAGCTGAGTGGTGTTAAGTGTCCAGGTGAGGTCCTCACTGATTTGGACCCCCAGGTATTTAAAACTGCTCACTCTTTCCACTTCAAGTTCGCGGAAAAACAGTGGCTGATGAGTTCCCCTTTCCTTCCTCATGTCCACTATCATCTCCTTGGTCTTGTCCATGTTGAGGGTGAGGTTGTCGTCATCACACCATGTCACTAGACTGGCCACCTCCCTCCTGTAAGCTGCCTCATCTCCCCCAGGGATATGTCCTATCACTGCAGTGTCATCCGCAAACTTAGGGCCTACTCACACTATGCTATCTGAACCATGCCCAGTCCCGTTTCCCGGATCGTTCTAGAAGTGTGAGTACGCTGAATTGGGCTCAGGCATGGTTCACTTGGCCGGCCCTGAACCGGTTGGAAGAGGTGTACCTGAGCACGGTTCACTTGGGCTTTGGCGTGGTTGTATGTGAGTGCAAAACGCGCCTTAGTCCGAAACTGAAAGCAAGACGTGACTTTTAAGGGACTGTTTCATATGGATTATTTAATCATTCTTACTGTTTAGTGAACGCACACTGTCGTAGATTATAAAAGACGCAAACTCCTCACTGCACCACAGCTGCGCCTTCAGCAAACCTCCTAATTCCTACAGCACGAGGACTTTATGGCTGTTTATGAGCGTCAAAAGTGGTGGATTTGTTTGGCAAAATATTTGACTGTGTGTCACTGCATAGACGGAAAGGGGGACAAGCGTGCTGTGGCCCGATTCAAGTCAAATGTACATGGTGTGATTACGCCTTTAATGATGATGTTGTTCTTGTGAGATGCGAAACAGTCATGTGTGAATAAAGTGTAGAGCAGGGGTTCCCAAACTTTTTAGCCCGCGACCCCCATGATAAATGCTTTGCTGCCCCACGATAATTCAGCAACTTGAGAAAATAAATCAAGATCACTGTTTAAAACAGACTTATCTAAAACATTTAATTCTACAAACACACATTAATATCTTGCCTTTATTCTAAAACAGAACTGACCTATAACTTCGATCAAACAGAAGATTATTTGCATTTTTTCATCTATGAAGAGGACAGTAATTCAGAGAACATTGTGTCACCCAGTTACATTTCATTTGTTCAACTGTTTTAAAAGACTAAATCAGACCTACTTTAATTAAACTATGACCGAATTTACCATAACAATATTTACCAAAAAGACAGAATATTTTCTTTAGCCATAAGACTTGGAATAGCTGCGGGTACTCATCCTTCACTGAAATCCAGAACTTGTACAGCGTTTTTGAGTCAAAAAGTGTCCTCAAGGTTCGATCAGATGAAAGTTCAATCAGCGCGTCCTCCGTGTCACACGTCACATGGTTTGCGGTGGCACTGAAAGGGGATCGAATCCAATCGTGTTTTTCTTGCGTACCTTCCTCTGGAAAGTACTTGTTAAAATGATCCAGAAGGGTTTGGAGATGGTCAGTAATAGACTCCCTGACAATATTTACACTCAATGTATTTTCCTCGAGGAATTCGTCTAGTGTGGTGAACATGTCTATGCGCCCAGTTTCCACTCGTTCTTTCCACCTCTTCACTTTGCGCACAAATGCCTGCACTTTATCATTAAGAGACAGGATGCTCGTGTTTTCGCCCTGCAGTGACGTGTTAAGTCCGTTCAGTTTTTCAAATATAGATGACAAATATGCCAGCTTTGTAACCCAGCCAGGATCAGTGAGGTGCTCGGCGAGAGGAGATCTTTGGTCAGTGAGGAAAATGCGCACCTTATCTCGCAGCTCATACAGACGGCTCAGCACATTGCCTCGCGATAGCCAGCAAACTTCTGTGTGGAGCAGCAGGCCCTGGTGCTCTGATCCCATTTCATTACATAGAGTTGAAAACAGTCTCGTGTTAAGTGGTCGTGATTTAATGAGATTGACCATTTTTACTGCAGTGTCAAGAACGTGTTTTAACTCAGGGTTCAGTGTTTTACTTGCGAGGGCTTCTCTGTGTATAATGCAGTGAGTAAAAATGACATGAGGTGCCACTTGCAGGACTCGTGCTTTTAAACCCTTCTTTTTTCCGAGCATTGCGCATGCACCATCTGTGCATACTGACCAGCACTCGCTCCAAGAGAGACCCTCTTCTTTTAGATTGCGGTCCAGTTTGTTAAAAAAGTCCTCACCAGTGCACGTTCCCTCCAGCGGCACGCAAAACAGCATTTCCTCGTTAAGCTTCCTCTCAAAAATGTACCTGACAAAAACTAGGAGCTGGGCGAATTGGAGATGTCGGTGGACTCATCCAATTGTAACGAATACTTCCCTCCTTTCACTGCGTCAATGATTTGACGTTTGATGTCCAGTGCCATGTCACTGATGCGGCGGGCTATAGTCCCGTCTGAGAGCGGCACCTGTTGGAGCACAGTGGCCTGCTTATCACCATGCATAATCCGACTCATGGCTATTGCCGCTGGCTTGATTAATGTTTCACCTATCGTGTGAGGCTTTTTAGTCTGTGCAATTAAATATGCCACTTCATAGGAAGCCCTCTGAGCTTTAGCGGGGAATGTTGTTTGTGTAGTTAGGAGTTTTTTTGCCCTCGTAACTCTCCCTCTTTTCTGCGGAAAAACTCGATAGGTTTAGCAGCTAGATTGGGATGTTTAGTGTTCAGATGTCTTTGCATTTTTATCGGCTTAAGACTCTCGTGAGCAAGGACTTCAGAGCACACTACACACTGGGGATGTTGTACTCCGTTTACGACTTGACACACAAATCCATACTTAATAAATTCATTTTTGTATTTTCTTGTTTTGGAGTAAGCCGGGTCCAAGTGATGGGCTTGGCGGGCTCCACCCTTAGCAGAAGTGGAGGGCATTTCTTGCGGCTCACCCTCACTGACCTCCGCTGCCCTCTCGGATGTTCCCTCTGCAACTGCAGTTTTTGCACTATCGACCAGCCTCACCTGTGAATTTTCTCCCTCTCTCAGTTTTTCTGGTGAGGATATTAACCACCGTTTCATTTTTAAAGCAGGTATTATGTATTTGCAGCCTCCAAACACATTTAGCTTTAGCAAAAAAAAAGCGGGACGTTGTCTTGCTGCGCGTGATGTATGTAACTTGATTGTGATTGACGCTGACGTAATCTCGTAATGTCTGGGACAAAATTACACATTTAATTAAAATGTATATATATATATTGTTTTTTTATTTTTATCAGTCTTTTCTGCAAACACTTTTTAACAAGTATTGAATTAAATTAAAAAATGTTCCCACTTTTTTTTTTAAATACAAATCATCTCGCGACCCCTGCGCCGGGGTCCCGGGGGGTCGCAACCCCCACTTTGGGAACCACTGGTGTAGAGGATGGGGCTTAAAAACACATCCTTGTGGGGTGCCGATGTTGTTGAGAATGGTGCTTAAGTTTTTATTTCCAATCCTGACAGATTGCGGTCTGCCAGTGAGGAAATCTAAGGCCGTACTCACACTAGGTACAGTTGCCTCGAATCGGGCCAAAGCACGCTTGTCCCCCCTCCCGTCTCCCCCGACGGCCCGCGCTCACACCACAAACGGGCTTCGGCACGCTTACTTCATCGCTGCTGCGCTGTTCAGTGAGAAGCACTCTCTCATTTAGTTATGTCGTTTCAGTCGTTTGATATGCTGTCAAATATTTCGCCAAACAGTCCTTAGGGATTCGGGGACACGCAGTCAGATATTTCGCCGAACAGATCCGCCACTTTTGGCGCTCATAAACAATCATAAAGCTCTCGTGCTGCAGGAATGAGGAGGTCTGCTGAAGGCGCGCAGCTGTCGTGCAGTCAGGGGTTTGCGTCTTTAATAAACTACGGCAGTTTGCGTTCTTTGAACAGTAAGAATTATTAATAAATCCATATGAAACAGTGCCTTAAAAGTCACGTCTCGCTTTCAGTTTGAACCGGGCTCAGGCACACCTCTTCCAGGGCAGGCCAAGTGAACCGTGCTTGAGCCCGATTCAGCGCACTCACACTTTTCAAACGATCTGGTAAACGAGCGTGGGCACGGTACGGATGGCATAGTGTGAGTAGGCCCTAAGAGCCAGTCACAGTGTGGAGTGTAATCCAAGTTCAGACGGCTTGTGAGTGAGTTTATGGGGGATAACTGTGTTGAATGCGGAACTCTAATCAATAAAGAGCATCCTTATATAGGTGTCTTTATCTTCCAGGTGAGAGAAGGAAGTATGAAGTGCAGCAGCAACGGCATGAGTTGAATCTATTGGTCCAGTATGCATACTGCAGGGGGTCCTGAGTGTCTGGTATACTGCTCTAAATGAGGGGTAGTACAACTCTCACAAACATTTGGCAATGATGGCTACTGGCCTGTAATCATTCAGACAGGTCAGAGGGCTCTTCTCTTATTAAGGGAGACGATGGTTGTGGTTTTGAAGTTGGAACAGAGCTTTGACTAAGGGAAAGGTTAAAAATGGAGGTGAGAACATCAACTAGCTCTGTAGCACAAACCTTAAGGCCCTTTCCCGGGAAGTTGTCAGGTCCGGCTGCCTCGCCGGGGTTGATTTTTCTCGGTGCTTTGTGTACTGCAGCTGGTGTCACTGTAGGAGGGGGGAGGGAGGTTTGGGAAGTTTGAGTTTGTGTGCATCTCCGATCTTTTTTGATGCTGGAGGACTCAAAGCGGGCATTAAATGTATTAAGGTCGTCCTGCAAGTTTTCTGAGGCGCTGATTGTGAAATTTGTGGTGCTCTTGTAGTCTGTGATGTGCTGCAGACCTTGCCACATCTGTCCAGTTGAGGCAGTGGAGTAGGTATCCAGTTTCTCTTTATACTGCCTCTCTGATGGCACTTCTCAGTCCATATTTTGCAGATTTGTACTCATTCTTATTGTCTGATGTAAATGCCAGAGAACAAGCACTAAGCATGTGACGCACCTTGCTGTTTATCCAGGGCTTCTGGTTGGGGAACTTCTTGACTTGTATGGTGGGTATGATGTTTTCAACACAAGTGCTGATGTACCCAGTCACATTATCAGCATAGTCCTGTACAATAACAGATAAGTCCTCCTTGGTGGCAGCAGTTTTAAACACATCCCAGACTGTAAGAGCAAAACAGTCCTGAAGGGTGCTCTCTGTCTGTGGATTCCAGATTTTCACCTGTGTTGTGATCTGGTTTGTTTGCTTCAATCTTTAGCCCCTTTCACACATACAGAATTGCCAGCAATTTTCCGGAAAGGTTGTATGTGTGAACAGGTCCTTTTTGAAAATACCGGTAAATTCGTTCTGACTATTTTCCGGAAAGAGAAGTTGTAAAATTACCGGCAATTTGCCGGAATGCTGCGCTGTGTGAATGCAGAAGGAAGATTCCCGTAATAAGCGCGTGCACGTCTAGAACGTGCTGACGTGAGACGTCTGCTTTAGCCAATCACAACAGTCAGACGCATTTACGTCCACGTGGTTTGTGAGAATAAAAGCCTTTGAATATTTTTCCAGACACATTTAGCTGCTAGAAGTTAGTCAGATAACGTTTATATGTTCTTGTTAATGCCAACTGTGTAAATAATCATCGATGAGATGCTTATGATAAGCCGTTGTTTGTTTACCTTCAAGCTTTGCGTGTGCCTGTGAAACAGCCTGTGAGCGCCGGCACACGCACATATTATGAACATCTCGACATGCGAAATGATCCTGCGAAAGTTGTTCACAATATTGATCATCCACAAAGTTTGTGATGTAGTCAAATGTTTACAAATACAAGCGCAGCCATTTAAAGCTCATTTGTGGTGAATGATGTCAGAATTTACCGGTATTTTGGAATGAATGTGTGAATGCTCTTTTCCGGAAAATTTCCGTAACATCCTCGCCTGTGTGAACAGCGCTTTTTTCAATATACCGGTAAAGTCGTTCCGGAAATTTTGGCTATGAACACAGCAGTAAATTCCCTTGGTAGATAAAAGGGATGGCATTTCAACAGTAAAAACCCCACGTCTGGCGAGCAGTGCTTAAGAACAGTCTGTATGTCTCCACACCGCAAGTTATGAAGAAACATGCACACACCTCCACCTTTAGCCTTATCGGAGGCTGTGGTCCAGTCTCCTTGGTGTAATGAATGAGTCTGTATCTGAACAACGGTTTCTGGAACTTTCTCGGAGAGCCAACTGTCTGTGAAAATCAGAGCACAGCATTTTCTTATTTTCCGTTGCAATGTAATCCTTGCTCTAACTCGTCCAGTTTGTTGTTCAGAGACTGCACGTTAGCCAACAAGATACTAGCTAGTGATGGTTGGTTAGCTAAGCCCTTAAGCCTAGCATGAAGGCCGCCCCTCTTACCAAGCTTGTGCTGTTTGCGTCGCCGCCTTTAAAGGGCCATGACACCCCCCACTTTCGGTTAAAGTCTACTTCAGAATTTTTTTAAAAGATGCATGATTAATGGGCGTGGAGCTCCGCGAGCATCAGGCAGGAGTGAGCGTGGCCAGCAGGGGAGAACGTGAGTGAACGGAGCTAGCTCACAAAATGAGACAAACCGTGAGGAGACGCTTGAGTTTATAGTTTACAAAGTTAAAATGCAAAAAAATAAATAGTGATTTAATGCCCTGCTACATTTGTTATTCGGAATTTCATAAACACATAACCACAATTTATATATAAAATTATATATAAATTATATATATATAATTATGAAGATAAGTGTGTTCATGTAAACCCTATAAATGAGGACTTCTCCCTCAATCCCCGTATCCAGCAGACTCAGTGCAGCAGTTCTCCTGACCTGTCTATTTTAACCGTTAGCCCTGCTGGTAATCTGGATGATTTAGGCAAACACAGCAGCACATGTGTCTGAATGTGGATGAACTCCAGATAAAAGACAGCGTCCGCCATTCTCTAATTCTCGTACTGCTCTCCCGACAAAAATGCTAGCAACACACACACAGCTTTGCTGTATGATCGGCCCTGACAAGATCGCAGGGGAAAACATGCAGCAAACCGCATAGATCATGGAAACAAACGCATATGAGCCTTCATGAACGGCTAAATACTGTGTGCCCGTGCCGTGGGTCCGTGACGTGTCTCACAGCTCGGGCTTGACTCTGGCAGGTCTAGCAGGTCTCATGAAAAATTAAGCAGCCGGCTCTTCTCATAGGATAAGAAAACTCCGCTATGAATAATAATGAGAAACCGACGTGTCATCATTGCACTTGCAGTTCTGCGCTACGTGGCCGATATTGATCCCTCCCCAAAAATCATTTTAAAACCGGAAGCTGAAATTAGCTGACAAAAGCTCAAAATTATCCAGTTTTTCCCACAATTAAAGCTAACAGGTGCTAACATTGTCTTAACTGATGCTCAACACAAATCTGTTAATATAAAAAAAAAAGTTATCCAGGGTGTCCTGAACCTTTAAAGCACTTCTGGGAGCGGACAATGTGTTGTTGTGTATATATATATATATATATATATATATATATATATATATATAGAGAGAGAGAGAGAGAGAGAGAGAGAGAGAGATAGAGAGAATATATAGAAATACAAATTGAGAAAACCTCAAAATTTATGGCACAACTCGATGATATACCGTGTGAAGTAATGGTTTATTTACAGTGTACGAGAGTGAAAACCAAAATAACCCAAAACCAAGCAAAGTAGCAAAACAAACAAAAATAAAAGAACATAAACATCAAACAAACAATATATGTACAACCACACTAAAAATAGACACGTCACCGATTGCTTACCACATCACAGTAGCTTGCTCGCTTGCCAGGGTAACTGACCTGGAATTGGTGTTTGAGGCTGCCTTTTAAAGGTGTAGCCCCGCCCCTTTAACATAAATCTACATGCACTAATTAAAAGGTAAGTATAATCATTTTTACATGTTCTCAAGTTTAGTATTTAAAACATTTGTACATGTTCTCAAGTTTAGTATTTAAAACACATTAAACCCCAAACAGTCACAATTATTCATTTATTCATTCATTCATTCATTTTCTTGTCAGCTTAATCCCTTTATTAAGCCGGGGTCGCCACAGCGGAATGAACCGCCTACTTATCCAGCAAGTTTTTTTACGCAGCGGATGCCCATCTCTGGGAAACATCCACACACACATTCACACACTACGGACAATTTAGCCTGCCCAATTCACCTGTACCGCATGTCTTTGGACTTTGGGGGAAACCGGAGCACCCGGAGGAAACCCACGCAAAGGCAGGGAGAACATGCAAACTCCACACAGAAACGCCAACTAAGCCGAGGCTTGAACCAGCGACCTTCTTGCTGTGAGGCCACAGCACTACCTACTGCACCACTGCCTCGCCCATTCACAATTAATCAAAGTAAACTAAAATAGATCAACATAAAAAGATATAAACATATAAACAAGAACATATAGACAAATAAAGATAGGTACAAACACATTCTCCCCCTTATCTAGAGGACAATGGACGAGTCTGCTTCCCGTTGCTCAAGAGTGATCCACAGTGAACCCGCCACTATTTAGCCAGGCCGCTGGGAAGCGCTCTGTTTGACTGGCAGATGGAAGAGCAACCAGGAAAACAGACGAAGCAGAAACAGGGAAGCCAAACAACCTGTAAATATTAAACAAATAACAACTGTAAACTCTTAGACACGGACAAACTAAAAACATTAAACACAACATGTGTATATGCATGTATTTGTGACTATAGCATGCGTTATGGATGGAGATGGCGAAATGTGTTTGTAGATGCGTTTGTGTGTGTGACAACCAAAGTGCTGATGGCGGACATGTGCACCCGAATCACCTCAGGCTTTTATGGATAATTTTGGTAAGTGAATTATGTTTGAATGTAGAGCACTGTTTGTCAGCCAGGGACAAGTCACCTCATCGCACCACCTATCCCCTCTCCAAGCCGGCTGCTATTTGGGTACCTCAAAAGGTATTCGACCGTCCTGTTCTGGGATCCTGGTCGATTGACAACCTTAAACTGATATGGCTGTAGAGACAGATACCACCTGGTAACTCCGGCTATATGGTCTTTCATGCTATGAATCCAGGTTAGTGCTTGGTGGTCTGTCTCTAATGTAAATTTTTGGCCCAACAAGTAGTACCTGAGATTTTCCAGTGCCCACTTTATTGCCAGTACTTCTTTCTCCATGGTGGAATACCGGATTTATTGTGGAAGTAACTTCCTGCTAATATATGCCACAGGTCTTTCTTGTGCCGCATCTTTCTGCATGAGTATTGCCCCGACACCTACTGCAGAAGCATCCACTTGGATGGTAAATGGCTGGGTAAAGTCTGGACTCTTGAGTACATGTTCTGAACATAATTTACTCTTTAAAGTTGTGAATGCCTTTTCACAATTTTGTGTCCACTGAATTGGATTGTTTGCTTGTTTGCACAGCAAGTTGGTTAACAGGCAGTGTTTCAGTGGTTGAAAAGTCAGGGAGGAACCTCCGATACCATCCCATCAAACCAAGAAATGACCGAACTTCCTTCAGTGTTGTTGGCCTTGGACTGTGTTGTGTTGCTTTCACCTTATCCACTTGTGGATGCAACTCTCCATTTCCTAGGCGATATCCTAGGTAATTGGTTTGTGCCTTCACCCACTCACACTTGCTGACATTGAGGGTTAAGCCTGCTGCTTGAATTTTGTCTAGGGTCTGTTTTAGGTGTTGCAGATGGTCTTCCCAGGACAAACTGTAGATGACTACATCATCGAGGTAGGCTGCAGACCACTCTTCACATCCCCTCAGCACTTGATCCATTAGCCGCTGGAAAGTGGCTGGTGACCCATGAAGCCCAAAAGGTAGAAGCTTGAAGTGGTATAATCTCATGGGTGCACAGAATGCTGTATACTGTCTGGACTCTTCTTCCAAGGGCTCTTGCCAGTAGTCTTTACACAAGTCCAGAGTGGTAAGATATTTTGCTTGGCCAATCCTCTCCAGCAAATCATCTAAACGTGGCATTAGATATGCATCAAACCTTGACTGTGCATTCAGTTTTCGAAAGTTGATGCATATCCGCAGGGTACCATCTTTTTTTGGAACAATGACGACTGGGCTACTTCATTTACTTGTTGAGGGCTTAATCACTCCCAGCTCAATCATGGTCTCAATTTCTGTCTTGAATGATTTCACCAGACTCAGAATCAGGAACCCTGTGTGGTCGCTCTTCGGAGGGGGTTTGGTTAACCAGTTGGATTTGGTGCTCCACCAGGTCAGTTCGTCCAGGCCTTTGACGAAATAACCCAGAATACTGGTTTATCAGGTGATGTAGCTCAGCTTGCTTGGATTCTTAAAGATGATTCAGCACCACTCCTGTGGTTTGTGCCAGCTCTGCACCTCTCTGCTCTCTGCTCTGATCCTCCTCCTCTACCTCCTCCACTTTCCTGATCAGCAACGATGTCTCCTTGTTAGGTGGCTCCTTCAATAGATTAATGTGATACATTTGCTTTTCTTTGCCTTTATCAGGGTGATAGACTTCATATGTTACTGGTCCCAGTCTTCGAAGCCCTGTATAGGGCCCTTGCCAATTCACCAGTAGTTGATTTATTGAGGTGGGAAGCAGTGACAACGCCTTCTGTCCTGGCAGCAATTCACGAGTCTGGGCATTCTGGTATTACCACAGTTTCTGTGTCTTCTGGGCCTTCTTGAGGTTCTCTTGGGTCTGTAGGTCTCTAGAGGGTCTCTCATCTCAAGGACCTATTGCGCAATACCTTATGCCTTCTCCGTTGTCTCATCAGATGAAGTGGCCTCCCAGTTCTTTCAAAGGAGATCCAGTGGTCCTTGAATCCGCCATCCATACAAGAGCTCAAATGGAGAAAATCCCGTCGAAGCTTGAGGCACCTCCCTATAGGCAAACATCAGAAACGGTAGCCATCCCAGTCTCTGACACAAACTTACGAAGTATATTCTTCAGCGTTTGATTGAACCGCTACTAATCTGTCTGTCTGTGGATGTTATGGGGTGGTTTTGATTGCAGTGATGCCCAATTGAAGATGCATCATCTTCATTAGTCGGGACGTAAAGTTGGTTCCTTGGTCCGTAAGTATTTTATTGGGTATTCCCACTCTAGAGAACAGCTGTATTAGGGCATTGATTACCTTGGTGGTGGTGATGGATCACAGAGGGAAGGCCTCAGGGTACCTGGTGGCATAGTCACTGATGACCAGAATGTACTGATGTCCAGATGTACTCCTCTCCAGTGGGCCTGCGATGCCCATCGCGATGCTCTAAAACGGCACAGAGATCACAGGCAAAGGGTGCAATGGGGTCTTACCCTGGTGATGCACAGTGCTTGTCTTTTGACAGGTGGGGAATGTGGTGCAATAAATCTGTATTGTATATCAGTGTACATGGAAGGCCATATGAAACATGAACATATGTCTTTTGGAATGCAAGGTGCCCTGCCCAATGTATGTTATGAGCTACAGACAGAACCACAAGACGACAACATGTAGGGACAACCAAACGTGTGGATTCAGAGTTTGCATGTACAAAACATCATTAATTATGACATACTTCTCCCCACATAAATCCATTTTGTCCTCATTGGCCTTAGCAAATAACCCAGCCAATGTTTTAATAGCCTTCTGCAGGCTAGCAATGTCATTTGAGATTTTTGGGGCCTTTGGTCCCGTCTTGCAACAGACTATCATGGAAGTCAGGCAATGGCTGCAGACCTGTTTTTGTTTGGGCCGTGTTACCATGGGACATGACGAGTGCAATATTCATAGGCAATTTTGTATCACAGTTCATTTTTAATAGTTCACTTAAACACTATATAACAAATTAAACATATATCTCTTACCAAAATCATATTAGTAGGTAGGTCATCGACAACTGCAACATTCAGTAAATAGAATTGGTCTTGTACCCCCACATTCACTTCAATTTGTGGATACTGTTTTACATCACCATGAACGCATTGTACATTGACCATATGGCAAGCCGTTTTAACTTTTATTCTATAGCCCGTACTAGTATCTATTTTCTTGTTACTAGTACTTATTTTTTAGATACTAGTATCTTTTCCATTAAGTACTAGTACTTATTTATTAGATACTAGTACTTATTTATTAGTTACTAGTACTTATTAAATAGATACTAGTACCTATTAAATAGATACTAGTAGTTATTTATTAGTACTAGTATTTATTTATTAGACACTAGTATCTTTTGTAACTATTACTAGTAACAATCCCTTTTTTACTAGTCAGTTCTGTTTTTTTACTCGTCTTATGTTAAGACTAGTACAAACGGAAGAGTAGAGTTCAATTAAACATTTTACTAGTAAAATAAAAATAGTTACTAAAAACATTTCAAATGAGCACTAGTATTTAATAAATGTGTACTAGTATCTTTTAAAGAAGTTATAGTATCTATTTAATAAGTACTAGTATCTATTTAATAAGTTATAGTATCTATTTAAAGGGCCATGACACCCCCCACTTTCGGTTAAAGTCTACTTCAGAATTTTTTCAAAAGATGCATGATTAATGGGCGTGAAGCTCCGCGAGCATCGGGCAGGAGTGGGCGTAGCCAGCAGGGGAGAACGTGAGCGAACGAAGCTAGCTCACAAAATGAGACAAACCGTGAGGAGACGCATGAGTTTATAGTTTACAAAGTTAAATTGCAAAGAAATGAACAGTGATTTAATGCCCTGCTACATTTGTTATTCGGAATTTCATATACAGACAACCACAATTTATATCATTATAAAGATAAGTGTGTTCATGTAAACCCTATAAATGAGGACTTCTCCCTCAATCCCCGTATCCAGCAGACTCAGTGCAGCAGTTCTTCTGACCTGTCTATTTTAACCATTAGCCCTGCTGGTAATCTGGAGGATTTAGGCAAACACAGCAGCACGGAGATGTGTCTGAATGTGAACGAACTCCTGATAAAAGACAGCGTCCGCCATTCTCTAATTCTCGTGCTGCTCTCCCAACAAAAATGCTAGCAGCACACACACAGCTTTGCTGTATGATCGGCCCTGACAAGATTGTGGGGAAAAACAAGCATCAAACCCTGTGGATCATGGAAACAAACGCATATGAGCCTTCATGAACGGCTAAATACTGTGTGCCCGTGCCGTGGGTCCGTGACGTGTCTCACAGCTCGGGCTTGACTCTGGCAGGTCAGGCAGGTCTCATGAATAATTAAGCAGCCGGCTCTTCTCATAGGATAAGAAAACTCCACTATGAATAATAATGAGAAACCGACGCGTCATCGTTGCACTTGCAGTTCTGCGCTACGTCGCCGATTTTGATCCCTCCCCAAAAATCATTTTAAACCCGGAAGCTGAAATTAGCTGACAAAAGCTCAAAATTATCCAGTTTTCCCCACAATTAAAGCTGACAGGTGCTAACATTGTCTTAACTGATGCTCAACACAAATCTGTTAATATAAAAAAAAGTTCTCCAGGGTGTCCTGAACCTTTAATAAGTACTAGTATCTATTTAATAAGTACTAGTATCTATTTAATAAGTACTAGTATCTAATGAATAAGTACTAGTATCTATTTAATAGATACTAGTACCTGATGAATAAGGACTAGTATCTCAATTCAATTCAATTCAGCTTTATTTGTAAAGCGCTTTTACAATGTAGATTGTGTCAAAGCAGCTTCACATAAATGGTCATAGTAACTGGAACAGTGTGGTTCAGTAACTGGAACAGTGTGGTTCAGGTTTTAGTGTTTCAGTTCAGTTCAGTTTAGCTCAGTTCAGTGTGATTTAAACATTACTGAGAGTTCAAACACTGAAGAGCAAATTCATCGATGCGTAGCTCTACCAATCCTGAACCATGCGAGGCAGTGGCGACAGCGGAGAGGGAAAAAAAACTTCACCTGATGGGAGTGAAGAAAAAAAACCTTGAGAAAACCAGACTCAGTTGGGCACGACCATTTTAATTTCTCTGCTGGCCAAAAGTCTTGTGCAGAACTTCATTCGCCGTGGTTTATGCTGGAAGATGGCCTCAATGAAGACTCGTCTGTCCCTAGAGCGTCGCTGGAATCAGACACATGTTCTCCACTCCCCACGACCATCAGCGCAGCAGCAGCTCAGGATATGGCCTGGTCCCGGATATGGAATCCTTGGGATCATCTCGTCGCTGGTCTTGGATCCAATCAGTGACTCCGCCTAATCTGAGGACCTCGGGATGAGTATCCCCAGGTGAAAATAGAGAATAAAGAGAATAATTAGCGCAGCTGCTGTTCATAGTGTATATAAGCAAGATGCAGAAGCCAGTGTGGAACCCGCTAGGTGATGCATTGAGTGTATGCTTTACTAAACAGATAGGTCTTTAATCTAGTTTTGAACTGGGATAGTGTGTCTGAGCCTCGGACGTTATCAGGAAGGCTATTCCAGAGTGTAGGAGCCATGAAAGAGAAGGCTCGACCTCCTTTACTTGATTTTGCTATTCTAGGTACTACCAGAAGCCCTGAATTTTGAGATCTTAAAGAGCGAGTTGGTTCGTAGCGAGACAGAAGGTTGGTTAGATAAACAGGAGCTAAATTATTTAGAGCTTTATAGGTGAGAAGTAATATTTTAAATTCAATACGAAACTTAACAGGCAGCCAGTGTAAGGAGGATAAAATTGGGGTTATATGATCATATTTTCTAGACCTGGTCAGAACTCTGGCTGCTGCATTTTGTACTAATTGAAGTTTGTTAATAGAGGATGCTGGGCAGCCAGCAAATAGAGCATTACAGTAATCCAGTCTCGAAGTCATAAAAGCATGGACTAGCTTTTCTGCATCTGAGATGGATAGCATATTTCGTAATTTAGCGATATTTCTCAGATGAAAGAAGGCAGTTTTTGTGACATGGGATATATGGTTTTTAAAAGTTAGATTGCTGTCTAATATGACACCCAAATCTTTTATAGTAGAGCTAAAGCTAACTTTGTATCCCTCTAATTGTAAATTGAGTTGCGAGATCTGCTGTGTGCAAGATTTAGGCCCAATAAGTAATAATTCTGTTTTGTCGGAGTTTAAGAGAAGAAAATTGTTGGTCATCCAGTCTTTGATGTCTTTGATACACTCAGTTAGTTTAGAAAGTTCAGACGTCTTGTCAGGTTTAGTTGAAATATATAATTGAGTATCATCTGCATAGCAGTGAAAGCTGATCCCATGTCTTCTAATAATGTCTCCCAGAGGTAGCATGTAAATTGTAAACAGTAAAGGGCCTAAAACTGATCCTTGAGGCACCCCATACTTTACTGGGCAGATTTGTGAAGGCTGTCCATTAAGATTCACAAACTGGTAGCAGTCAGTTAAGTATGACTTAAACCATTGTAGAGCCTGTCCCTGGACACCTGTAGACTTTAAGCGATTTATGAGGATATTGTGGTCAATGGTATCAAATGCCGCACTAAGATCGAGTAAAACTAATAGCGAGACGCACCCTCGGTCAGCAGTTAAAAGTAAATCGTTGGTTATTTTCACTAAGGCGGTTTCTGTACTGTGGTGAGCCCTGAAACCTGACTGAAACACTTCAAAAATATAGTTCGTCTGCAGAAAAGAGCATAATTGAGTGGAAACAACTTTTTGTAGTATTTTAGACATAAATGGAAGATTTGAAATAGGCCTATAGTTAGCTAAGTTGTTGGTGTCTAGTTTCTTAATAATAGGCTTAATAACAGCTAGCTTGTAAGAGTTTGGAACATGGCCTAAAGATAAAGAAGAGTTGATAATGTTAAGAAGAGGTTCTCCTATAGCAGGTAACAGCTCTTTCAGTAATTTTGTTGGAATTGAGTCCAGCATACACGTAGCTGGTTTAGAGCTATTTATAATTTTTACTAACTCTTCATGTTCTATGATTTTGAAGCAGTGTAGGTTATTATTATATGATTTAATGAAATATTTACAGGATTTGGAGTATAAGCCGGTGCAGAAAGTTTGGCATCTCCTATTTTCTGTCTAAAGCCTTCTATTTTATTACTGAAAAAATTCATGAAGTCATAACTACTAATTTGCGGTGGAGTAGTTTGTTCCAAGGATGACCGATTATTTGCTAATTTAGAGATGGTGTTAAATAAAAATCTAGGATTGTTATGATTATTTTCTATCAGTTTGCGCAGGTGCTCAGTCCTGGCAGATTTTAGAGCCCTCCTATAGCTGGACATACTGTCTTTGTACGCAATTCTAAAGACCTATAAATTAGTTTTTTTCCATTTACGTTCCAGAGCGCAGGTTGCTGTTTTGAGCGCACGAGTATGACTATTATACCATGGTACAGTTTTAATCTCTCTAGCCTTTTTTAATTTGATGGGTGCCACAGTATTTAGTGTGCTAGTAAAGATGGCATCTATACTGCTGGTTACTACATCAAGATCATTTGAGTTTGCGGGTGCATTACGAAATAGAGAGAGATCAGGTAAGTTATTTATAAATTCATCTTTAGTTGACGGAACAATAGTTCTACTAGGGCGGAGTATTGGAGCGGGTTTGCTGATTTCAGGTAAACATAGCTTATATAGTAAGAGGTAGTGATCTGTAATATCATCACTTTGTGGTATGTCTACGTCAATAACCTCGATTCCATAAGACAGAATTAGATCTAATGTATGCTTTAAGCGATGGGTTGGACCCACAACGTTTTGCTTTATCCCAAGTGAGTGTATTAAATCCATAAACGCGAGCCCTAATGTATCATTAGCGTCATCTATGTGGATGTTAAAGTCACCTACAATTAGCATTTTATCAGTTTTGACTAGTAAGTCAGAAATAAAATCAGAAAATTCTTTTAGAAATTTGACATAGGGTCCTGGGGGTCTATATATGGTGATTAAAGCGAGAGATAACATAGGTTTTTGAATAGTATCTGGAAGCTGAACATTAAGCGATAATACTTCAAAGGAGCTAAACATAAGTCCGTTTCTCTGTTACGTAGTATCTAATATGTAAGTACTAGTATCTATTAGTTAGGTAGTAGTATCTCAGTAATAAGTACTAGTACCTAATGATTAACTACTAGTAGATAAAAATATGCACTAGTCACAGCTGGAATACACACTAGTCAAAACTGAATAGTTGATATCTCAATTAGAGATCCCATAGAAATGAAAGGGAAAATTTTTAATTTATTACGAGTAACAACAGAATAGTTACTAGTCACTAATAAAATAAGTACTAGTAACTAATATAAAGAACTAGTGTCTAATGAGTAAGCACTAGTATATTTTACAATGAACTAGTATCTAAAGAATAGGCACTAGTATCTAATGAATAAGCACTAGTATCTAACGAATAAGTACTAGTACTTAATGGAAAAGATACTAGTATCTAAAAAATAAGTACTAGTATCAATTAAATAGATACTAGTATCTAATAAATACATACTAGTATCTAATGAATAAGTACTAGTAACTAATATAAAGAACTAGTATCTATTTAATAAGTACTAGTATCTAATAAATAAGTACTAGTATCAATTAAATAGATACTAGTATCTAATAAATACATACTAGTATCTAATGAATAAGTACTAGTAACTAATATAAAGAACTAGTGTCTAATGAGTAAGCACTAGTATATTTTACAATGAACTAGTATCTAAAGAATAGGCACTAGTATCTAATGAATAAGCACTAGTATCTAACGAATAAGTACTAGTACTTAATGGAAAAGATACTAGTATCTAAAAAATAAGTACTAGTAACAAGAAAATAGATACTAGTACGGGCTATAGAATAAATGTTAAAACAGCTTGCCATATTGACCATAGTTGTATAAGGCATATGTGTGACATGACTGCTTTATCAATGGCATTGAGCTACCAGTGTCCAACATGGCATTTACACTACGTCCATTCACAGAAGCTTTCACATAATGCACTTTGTGAGCATTAATATTGTCACTGTCCCCTTTCCTTGAAACATAACAAAATCCAGTTAGTTTAGCTTTTTGCAAAGGACACACAAGAGATTTGTGCCCTGCCTGCTGGCAGTGAAAGCACACCAATACCTTCTCAGTGTCAGTGTTCTGTGCTGGAACATGTTCATAGTTCTGATTAAGTTCAGTTCGGTTACCAACAAAGTTTTTAACAGTAACTTTAAGTGGTTAAGTGGTTGAGCGTTAATATATTGCTGTGCCAGGTTTGCAGCCTTAAATCCTGTTTTTGGCTCGTGTTCCTTTACCCACATCCGCACTTCATGTGGTAGGACCCAGAGTAACTGCTCCAAGACAATCGTCTCACCAATTTCCTCTTTGGAATGAATGTCAGGTGTCACCCAACGCCGGTTAAGGTTTCGCAGCCGATGATAAGTTTCAGTAAGCGACAATCCTGCTGGAGTAGACATAGCCCGGAACCGCTGACGGTGGGTTTCAGGTGAGATGTTGAACTTTACTAATAACGCCTCCCTCAGGTCCTCATATATCTCAGCTTGATCCTCGTCCATGGATAAGTACGTCTCAAGTGCCTGCCCAGTCAACAGTGGCACCAAGCAGTAGCTCCACTCCTCCTCTGGCCACCTCCAGGTTTTGGCTAATCGTTAGAACCGGTGGAAGAAGTTCTCTATGTCCTCCCCCGGCTGGAAGATTGGTAACTTTGGCTCTGTTTGCATTATTGGCTGGCTGCCATACCACAGGTCAGTAGGCGAGTCTCTGTCTCTCTGGAAAGATAGGTGTCGTTGCACTGTTGGCGTTGGCAACCCCAATCACGGACTCTTTGCATTACTCAACCCCTCATCTGGCCGAACCGCTTGCAGAATTGACTCTTTGAAGCTTTGTAGCTCCGTTAGGTAACGCTGCTCCTGCCGTGCTTGTGATTTTGAGGCTGCCTTTTAAAAGTGAAGCCCCGTCCCTTTAACATAAACCAACATGCACTAATTAAAAGGTAAGTATAAACATTTGTACATGTTCTCAAGTTTAGTATTTAAAACACATTAAACCCCAGACAGTCACAATTAATCAAGGCAAACTAAAATAGATCAACATATTAAGATATAAACATGAACATACTGTATAGACAAATAAAGATAAGTATAAACACAAAGTAAACTATTTCTAAATGCACCTGCAAAGCCTTTAGAGATTGTGCAGTTTTATTAAACTTCTTGACATCTCCATAGACCTGGACTAGGCTGTATCCTGAGCAGATGCTGTGGTGGTCATGGAGGAGTGGAGAGCATGAGACTGATTCCTGAAAGACCCAGTGACCGATCTCGTGGGCCAGTCTAAACCCCCACCCGGTGACCTACACACACTTGCAGCCTCTCCACGATTGGCATTCAGCATTCATTAACCCCAAGTGCCCAGACTGCAGCTCTCCACAAGAAGTGGAGAAATGGCCATGCCTAACTGATCCTGGTATCTTTCAAGAATTTTTTCCCCTCACTTTCGTCAATTGGTATAGTTTTGTTCCTCTCCACTGTCACCACTGGCTTGCCTGGTTTGGGACTTGTGGAGCTGCACATTGATGGATTTGCTCTTCAGTGTTTGGACTTTCAGCTGTAAAAACTAAACCACTCTAAACTGAACTAAATTAAACTCTGAAAAATGGACTCACAGTTTCAATTTCAATTTACTAGAACGTCCATGCTTAGCTGCTTTGACACAATCTGCATTGTAAAAGTGCTATAGAAATAAAGATGGATTGAGAAATGTCTTTCCTACTGAAGTGTGAAATTGTCTGTCAATTATAAACTTTTTATCTAAGGTGGTGATTAGTTTTTTGGTTAACAGATGACCAGACGGAGATCTTGGTGAAGCTTTTATTATCTTGAATTTATGGTTGTTTGTTCTGAGTTGAGAATTTTAGGGAAATATGCAAAAATGTCATTGGGATCTTGTAAGGAAGATACCTCGTTGCACTGTGTGAGTCTTGAGCTTTGGCATCAAAATATATTGGCTGCAACCACCTCTGACTCTTCATCTTTGGGTAATTGATGTACTGAATTGGGTTTTTTGATACTGTAATTGGTTTGTTAAGTGAGCAACATATCTGAGTAGGGGCATGTGCGCATGAGACGTACCTGAAGAGTGGTGGGGGTGAGTTGCACGCAACGTACCTGAAGAGCATTGGGGGTGAGTTGCGCGCGGGTCTCCCGCAACTTCCGGGAGACTTAGGATGTCTGCATGAAGCCCTTTTAATTTCTGTTTAATCACTGATTTAGCAAGTATTGTATGGAATTGTAGTACGAGTAAGCAGTAGGCAAGTGGATTAATTGGATATTAGTAAACCCTGCATCTGCATCCTCTTACTAACATCAGAATGTTGAGATCCTGTCTGTGAGAATGTATGCAAAGCCCAGATAACTCTCTGTGGCATTGGGTCCTTAATGAACACATAACTAAAGAGTATGGGAACAGATATAAATCAAAAACTCTAAATTGAGTCATAAACTATGCATGTGATCCGTTCTTACAATTAGAAATACATTATAAATTTGACAGTCACTTCGGAGTAAATTCGGAGCTGAAAACAAATATAAATGAATTCTAATAAAAAAGAAAATCCTTTTTAGTGCTTCATGCTGGTGGCTAAATGTGATCTGCTCAGTATTCTTGTTACAGAACAGTTTTAACTTTTTTGATGAATGTTTACTTTTATTATTCACTGTTAAAATGACTAACAGTCCTGATTATTTGTGTGATTTTAAGTTTTTATATTATGTAAATGTATTTTGTAATGTTAGTTCAGATTTATTTCCACCAAAAACACAGTGCACAGTGACTTTAATTCATTGTCAATGGTGCAAAATAGACTCAAAATAGACCAACATTTGCTTATTTTATGGACAGAATGTAAATTAGTGATTGAAGTCATGGAAGAAATCTGTAATCTAAAAGGAAAGCATTGTAGACTAAATGATCCCTTTGCTGTAGTTCCTAAATTTTTTTTAAAGATGATTGTTTCATGCTGGCTGTACTAAAATTTTATCAACACATTGCATATATTACTTATGGATTATTTTAATCATACAATACACTTAGGGCTCTATTTTGACGGTCCATGCACAAAACAGAAAGCGCAGGGCACAAACAATTTCAGGGCATGTCAGAATCCATATTTGCTAATTTAAGGACGGGAAAATCCGCTCATCTTCCATTCCCTTTAAGAGCCAGCTGCGTCGCGCCATAAGTGCATTTGCTATTTACAGTATGTAAAGTAAGTGGAAGTGGAAAAACTGAGCATTTCACAAGCAAACAGTTAACAGTTTGTTTTTTTTTACAGAAAACAGTTAAACAGAGCATCTACCGGCGCAAGAATGAGAGATAATTGATCTACTTTCACTTTCGCTCTTGGATAGGGAATACTTTACGCACAGACATCAATTAGCCTATAAATAATTAATTTTGTTTGTTAAGCGCAAATATTTGTTTCAAAACTATTTCTAAGTTCAGTTCTAGTTTCCAGCAAACGAATAAATGAACAATAATAATGAAGTGTGTTCAAAAACCTGAGTTATATCCTAAAACACATGCTGTGCCCCATATGGTCTTAAACCTCCAGGTGGGCAAATCTAAGCTTGTTTTTAATAAAACAAATGTAAATATGGATATAATAAATAATACTGCTAATAATAATAACATTATACAAAAGCAAATTGTTATGAATGAACTGAAAAAGCCTCCCAAGATGAAGAAGGCATAAAAGCAGTGTTTTTTTTATATTTATGTAGAATCGAAAATAATGTTTTGTAATATTTTAATCCTTTATATTTATATCGTATATATATTCCTATTATATCCTATAAATAGGCCTATCCTTAATATTTTAAGTGTTTCATATGTAAAGATATTTGCTTATTGCTCTACATCTTGTGTGTAGGCTATTATGCAGTGTGTAAGCGAGGCGCAACTCTGCTCTGAAGTTTTGACCGGGTTTGTTTTGGTCTAATGAAAAATCTATTATAGTTTCTTAAAATAGCAACGTGCCAGCAGTGCGCCTCAGAACGCCTTCCTTTTTAGACCAGAACGCCTATGGGCGCACATATAAGCGCAAATGTATTTGCTATTTAAAGAGCGTGGCGCAACGCCTCAAAACGACTCTTGCGCCAAGCTAAAAAGAGCAAACAAGTATTGTGCCACGCCTTGCGCGACATTGCGCTGGGTGTATGATAATGTGATGAGCAGGGCTGGACTGTGACAAAAAAAATAAATAAATCGGTCCTGGCATTTTGGGACAGAGCCCACTACAATCAATAAGAATGCTACCCATCTGTGCTAAGTGTTTTATGGGCCAATCAAATTATAAGAAGATGATCAGCTTGGCCCAAAAAGTATGTCATCAACGTTTAACGCCTCGTGACTAAATAAAGGGCGTCAATGTGATCGTGCACACAACGTGCAAAATGGCAGGCGCAAAAGCGTAAATTAAAAAAAATTGGGTTTGGGTTTGAATCTGGAAAAACATTTCGTAAAAAGCTGACGATAAACGCAAACGAAAAGCGTCCCGGTGTGTATGAGCCTTAAGAGAGAATCAAAAAAGAACAATAAAACAACAATGCTCATTTCTTTTTGTTTTATACTTATTTTTAGTTATTTAATTGTTTAATTTTTTTGGTGAAACACACACACACACATATATATATATATATATGTTGCTTTCATGTTGGTGTTATAGCACCACCTATAGCACCTTCTAGTTTGGATGAATCTTACTGATCATCTTACCAAGTTTTGAGTCTCTAGGCCTTAGAATTTGGTCTGCTCAATCTGTTTTATGGCAGAAGAAAAAAAAAATAATAAAAATACAAGATGTTTGAACCCCTAAATATAAAGCTATTTTACTGGCATCTATTTTGAACCACCTTACATGTTTCGTTCTAAAGTTTTTCAGAGTCAACTTTGAATCAAATAAGACTCTTAAAAATTAAAAGTGGATTATCTCACTCACTTTCCCTGATTATGAGGGGTCACCATAGTGGATTGAACTGCCAATTACTTTGTCCATTGTTTTTATGTGACTTATACCCTTCCAGCTGCAGTGGTTCATCTTCTGCCATGTAAAAACGAATTTTAATTCATCTCTTATACTAGAACCGTTAAACCTATAAGCTAGATCATTTTTAGTCATTCTTTTTGTCTTTTTAACCCCCTTATCAAATGTATCAGGGCCATCATGCTACAGAAACGTCTCTGGACAAAAAAAAAAACCTTAATAAATATTATAAGTAGTTGTCCCCTCCAATTGTTAAACAAAATGTATTATTTTAAAATAAAAATCACTCTTTTGACATAACTACTTTCTTCTTCCTGTTTCCTGTAGATCTTCAGAGGAAATACCATTATTAATCCACTGTTATCAGAAATTTATCATTTTATCTCATTGTGTGAAGCATTAAGTTAGCGACCCTGGTGTGATCACCTTGTAGAAAAATTATAAAACCCTAGAATATATCTACTAATTGTTGTCAAAATCTGATGGATTAATCTACTAAATTTAGTGTGTGAGTATACGGTGATTGTCATGCTGTTCGATACCTTGCAGCAAGCATTTTGTCATTTTTTCCCCATTAAATTGTCACTGGTGTTACTTTTCTAATGGGTAGCACCATTGAAGATATTGTGTTTCTAATGGGTGATTCGTTTGTGTCACTGTCATTATTTCCCTGTCACACTAAACAGTGTGTTGCATAATAATATTAAGATAATCATTTTACATCCATTGATTTCTGCTGCACTCAGTATTTATGATTTCAAGGATGGCATCATCCTTTGACTATAGATGTTTTTTTAAATATTACAATTTTTATAGCAAATGTACAGTAAGTTGCAAAACAACACACGAAATCTGATTAAAAAGAATAAAAAATAAGTCCATTACTTGTAGAATTTTCATTAATTTAAATTCTGTAATTCTGACTACATGTTATTAAAAATGGTATGTGATTTATAAATAAATGTTTAAAAAATATTCAAAAAAATATCTTAGTTATGTGTATTCATGAAATCCCAATATGGTCTAAGTTTTAAATGTTAAAATAAGAAATTGATTTTTATACATTTGCTATACAAAAAGTGCACGTTTACAATAGGTAGCTGAACTTATTTGCATAAAGAACAAGTTAAAATAGCATCATTACTGCGCGTGCGTTTACCTCGTTGTAAAAGTGGTAGCAACGTAAATAAAATGGTTACGACGTCCACTACACGTCATCGCGCTAGAGGTTTGGTAGTTCAGGACCTGTCTCTGGGAATTTTTTCTCTAGGATCTGGCAACCCTTGCCTGCTTTGTCGGGGTGGAGCTGAGCACGTTTGAACTGATTTTTTTCTGAGCTTTTTTGTTTCTCATGTAGTTTTTACAGGGACGAAGTCAATTAATTAAGTGTAAAAACCTTTCATCGAATGAAGGCAGATCCATTTTTAACCCTTTTCTGTGTTTCGGTTTCCCTGAGTGATATCGTCTGGTAACGTAAAAGGGTAAGATCTAGACTCCAAATTAAAAATACTTGTGGGTGTTTGTTTTACCTGTTTATCAGTTCTGAAACTATTAATAAAGCTGTGGGGCAATATAGGCGATTTTTTAATGTATTCACGTGTAAAGTTGTATGTAAAGTTACCTGTTTACCTTTCCCATTTGGATCTGGCAATAGTTATAATCAAGTTAACAATTACAATTAGAACAGCGCAGAAGTTTATTTCTAGATGAGCGATTGGAATTCCTTTCTTTTGCCACAGTAACGTTAGGCTACATATACGAAATAAAAGGACCTGAGAAGACCCAAATACAGTGGCGGAGTTAATACAAGGTCAGGAGAAAATTCTAAATGAATTTATACAGGCTACAATAGGTGCTGGAACAGTTTCTGATGCTATATTCGGAAGCTTTTTCATTATTTTTGAGATTTGTATGCAGATCAAACTCTCTCTGGTTTGTGCTGTTACTATCTCGTTGAGTGTTCATTTTTAACATGTTCAGACAAGTGATGCTGTGCGCCACACATTACTCAGTCAGCATACTGTGTTAAGCAAATGAATAAAATGTACCTTGTAATTTGACAAAGTACCTCTGAATTTTGACGTTTCAGATACGTAGTAGCTTTTTTTTTTATTTGTTTTACATTGACTACCATGGCCAACCCAGACTGTTGTATTTGTAAATGTTGTTTACATTCGTTCTGTTCTGGGAATGTCTGTTTAATTAGCAGATAAACACAAAAAGATGTAGACACATTCATCACATATCCGTCAAAGTATCTGTTTAACTAAAAAACAAAAGGAATAACTTTGAATAGAAACTCACTCCTTATTACATAATGCATTATTTTATTGCAATTTTGTTGTTAAAAAAAAAAAAAAAATATATATATATATATATATATATATATATATATATATATATATATATATATATATATATATGTGTGTTCTAAATGGTATGTTTGAATGGTGTTGTCTCTCTCTCTCTCTCTCTCTCTCTCTCTAGATGGGGGCAAATGAAGAGAAGAAGGAAAAATGTGGGACCATCTGCCTGAAATATCTCCTTTTCACATTCAATTTTCTGTTTTGGGTTGGTATCTCTTAAGTCCAAAAATGATTGAAAAAAGTGTATGCCTGAGCTTCTATATTAATAATAATATTAGCATATATTCTGTACAGTTTACGTTTGAAAGATTTCAGTTTGAAATAATAATGTGTGTGGAAAATCACACTTTCTCTTTCAGGACTGTACCATGTTTAGAGTCTTAAAATATGTCTAATAATATCCGTGCATGGCGCTTGTCCTTTGAGAAAAGCAATGACATGATAAGAGAAGAGGTTCTCAATGTAATGTCATCAAGTTATTACTGATGACTGATTTTAAACTAGGGATGGCTGACATAAAACTGCTATTACGCACTGAAATAACTGCACTGAAGCACAATCCGAAATACCGATGTCACGTAACTAAGGTGACTCAAAACACCCAGGTCACATGACTAAAGCGATGCAAAGCATGTACAAATACTTTGAAATTATGACTTGATGTATTTTATTAATGTTACTTTTTATAAGCAAAATAAGACATATTTATTCACAAAATTTCAACTTCTGTAGCTGAATCTCCCTGTATTCAAACCCATTATCTGTGTATGCCATTTAGGAACTCTCACCACTTTACTAAAGTACTTGAAACCTAAACTATAACGTGGTGTTTATTACCTCAATTTGCTTAACTGTTTCTTTGCTAAAGCTGTTCCAAAACACTACATACAAAATTACCTCTAGATGTCACTGTAGAGTCGTTTTGAAACTTTAACACGTTTGTTTAGATGTTTCATAAAGCCTCACTTTGCCCACAACTATTTTAAACATGTCAATAAATTTCTCATGTATTTGTTGACAAACTAGCGATCTTTGCTCCTAAAGAACTAGACCTTTCTTGGATACTGCTTTTGTACCAAATCATAATTACAATCACCTGTTGACATCACCAATATTTAACCAATTAACCTGATTACTAGCCCTAAATCGCTTCTGTTCCAACTTTTTGTTATGTGTTGCGGATCTGAATGACAGGAAAGGATGTATATTCACAAATGAAAAATAAAGTTTAAAACGGAGATCTGCGTGGGACTAAATTTTTAATCCCGCCTCCCACCTAGGGTTCGGTTTTAGTCCGAACTCGACCACTCCCGCTTATTTAGCATTTGTTTTCCCGCTGTCCGACAATCCAAACAATACGTTTTTTGTGTATGTATTATCTGCAATGAATTTTTTTTTTTTTTTTGCACTTTCCATACGTCCAAAAGTTTTTTTGATTTGGGGTTATACTTGAAGCTTGATAATTTAATTTTGTATTTATTTGTTTATTTATTTATTTCCAGCTTGCAGGAGTTGCAGTGATGGCTGTGGGCATCTGGACAGTAATTGAAAAGAGCGACTACATTAGTCTGCTGTCCTCAAAGATTTATGCTGTCTCTGCTTATATACTCATCATGGCAGGGGTGATTGTCATGATTACTGGAGTTTTAGGCTGCTGTGCCACCTTCAAGGAACAAAGACGCCTACTGAGAGTGGTGAGAGACATTAGTAATTGTTTACTTTTTCTGGATCACTGTTAAGGGTTGTGTTTCTATTTTTTCTGTTTTCTTTTTTTTTTTTGCATTCTACATTTATCAACCCCATTTAAACTCAGTAAAAATTAAGGAATAAATAACTTTCAACGTGCAACGCTTAAGCATTTGTTTAAAAAGAGCAACATATATCATGCAATAAAAAAAATGCTATAAAAATAAGATATGGATGCACCAGGGTGGACTGTAGACCTAAATAATTCCCATAAAGGAGAGTAAACTCACTGAAGTTATGGACCATAACAATGTGACACGAAAGAAATTAAAATGCATAACTGCACCATTGGTTGGTTCTTGTAAAATGACACGCTGTGGAATTCTGACAAGTTAAGATGTTTTCAATTAGCTGCACTGTAGATGCACCTGGTAAAAGCAGGTTCATTGCACCACATGCATAAACGAAGGGACTGGAGTCATGAAACCATATGATTTGCCCAATCTTTTATGCTTTCTGATTTTCATGATTATTGGGTCCTACCAGGGTTCAATTGACAAAGTTTTACGGGTTCGTCCAAATTAAAAGTGCTTTCTGTGATGTTCTATTTTGTTGTACAGTATGTAGCCTATAGTTATCCAGTTTTTATACATTTTTTAAATATGAAAGAATAACAATAAATAATTTAACTTCCTTAACTTTAAGTATATAGAGAATTAGGAATATGTCATTACAGCACAACACATTCTGGATAGTTTGTCATAGACCAACATATTTGTCAGAAAATCTGGATTCCACTGATATTTTTTGGTTTATTGTATAATACATATACAGAGCTTGGACAATGAAACTGAAACACTGGCTAATTTAATGTTTGGGGTTTTATGGCTAAATATGACCAATCTTTATTGATTGTACACTCCACCAGTATGAGCAGGATGGGAAGGTTTAATTAACAGAGCAATAGCACAGTTTTGCTTGACAAAGATGTTGCTATCCAACATCAATAACCCAAAACAAATCATCAAAGAAAACAGAATCATTATCAATGTGTGCTGGCCAGGATGTCTTCTGATGATTCATTGCTGGTTCTTCTTCATTCTGATCGGTTGATCAGCATTCCACTGAGGTTATGAGTTGAAATTGTTCAGAATATAAAGATGAATATAAAGTGATTTGATGATGAAATTCTCTTTAGAGTGAGAAGGCTAAAGCCTGCCCTAAGGACTTGGGTCATATTTTGGCTGGTGACCGAGTGAATCAGGACTGAGAGTTAAAGAATGAAGAAGAGCAAAAATATAAGACAATGTGAATTGGTCATGCCTTCCTTAAATAGGGTTGCTGATGTCACAACTCAGGGGCTGAGTTGGCCAATGGGAAGTTGCCTTCTAGCTAGTTTTGTGGTTTCTTGTTCATGTCTTGTGATTTACATATGCTTGTTGGATAGTGCTCATAGAAAAAATGTTAAGATTTTATAATCTTAACGTAATCTTAAAGTACCAAAATGCAATGCATGCAGTTATTCTTTAAACCACATTAGCTGTGCATACATACCAGTGTTTCCCCTACCATTATATAAGGAAGCGCCCTGCCCTTCCAATGGCTGTAGTCACCACCCTTGAAGTCACATTAATTGTATTATCTATATAGCGCTAGATCACAACTTAAAAAAAAACAAAAAACTAAATAGCCGTATGTAATATCTTATTTACACAACAGCGTGTCATTTCTATTCTGCTCTTGCATCACTGCAGCTAAATATATACAGATGCAGGCATCCCAAGTCTCTTGAAAGTTCCGGGATCCTCCGGCTAATGCATAGAGACACTTGGATGCTCGCAAACAAAATGCTAATCTCCCGGAAATTGCGCATCCCCCGCCCAGTCCTCAAATTCATCCCACATCCCTCCCCGCTCGTCGCCCACATCCCATGCTGTGATCCAAGCGGAGCTATCTCTATCTATTGTCTAGTTATGACCTCTTCCGGAAGCTCTGTGTGTCTTTTGCAAATTTATACCAACTCTGTAATCCCCCAAAATGAATTAAAATACCTGGAAATCATGGTGACGAGAGTGAATGAGCAAGTGAACAGATCACTAGAGGCACAGTGATGATCTAAACATGAGGGGTCCACACTCGGTCCTGGAGGACCAGTGTTCTGCAGTTTACTTTCAACCCCAATCAGACACACCTGTGTTAGCTAATTAAGCTCTTACTAGGCTTTCAAGAAACATCGTTGCAGGTGTGTTTAGGCAAGTTTGAGGTAAAATCTGCTGCCCTCCATGGCCATGTTTGGACACCTCTGGTGTCTCACATTACATTTGATAGGTTGAATGGAGCAGTAAAGATATCGTGAGTGCAAATCCCTCTCTCTCTTTCAGAGTTATCTGCTGTCAATAGTTGTTGACGAGCAAATTATTTAAATAGTCTTGAATGTATTTAGGCCTTTTTACATATATATTAACTGAAAGTTGTGTTTTTGACAATGTTACAAATCCACTAAAAGTTTGCTGGAATTATTAGATAAAACTTTTTATTACATAAATATTTAATAGTATAACTTCTTGTAATCTTGTTTTATGAGACATGTTTAATAAATTTCTCAATAAATGGGCCAGGCATTTCTGACTTTCCATACCAAGAGGCTCAAGAAATGTTCTTCCAGAAGCCCATAAAGATACATTGCAGTAACAAAAGCTGCACAGTTTCTTAATAAAATAGATATAAAATAAATGTTAATTTAAAATTTACAAACGGTTGTACAGTTCAAATAGTTGCTCAGTTATTTACTGCTGTCATTATAAGACCATGACTCCTTGTGTCAGTGTGAGTCTGAAAGGCCACGCTGAGTTGGGCCACGTCACGCCGCAGCCTCAATCCTCCATTTTGTTTGAGTGCAAGTTGTTAAGCAACACTTCTAAGGGTTTTAATACCAAGAAGATTGATATACCATCAGTAAATCATCAATCAACTCTATTTAGCACAGAGATAGTATTCTACCTAGGTCACAAAGAATATGAAAATACACAAGCACACAAAAACATCACACATTCTAGAATATGATTATAGATATTTTTAAAAGGTCAAATTCTGTGAGTGGTTCACATGGTAAAGGCTTTGAGGCATGTCAATCAAGATTGTTACCATTGTAACTCAAATTTGGGTGTGGGTCTTATCAGTTGGCTTCAGAGAGAGCTTCTTAAAGTTGACGTAACAATGAAATATGTATGTTTGATCTTCCTCCATCTCTTACAGCAATATTTAATACTATTCTGTTATAATGCATTATTTTGTTAAAAAGATCATCAGGTGTATGTCTAATAATGGATGGTGTGGCATCACTTTTTTAACAAGTTATTAAAATTAAGTTGTCTCAAAACCAATCAAGCTTTACATACTGTCTAAATGTGTTCCCCTTGGTCCATTTATTTACACAATAAAATATAAACTAATAGCAGTGTTTCAGTTTACAAGGCTCTGTTCACTGTAGTTCAAGCAATTTGTCAAGACTGGGCTATATTTTTCTCTTTTTTTATTATTATTTAGTATTTTATTTATATGCTTGGGATTTTTGTTTAGGTCCAGTCCCAATTTTATTTTTGTACCCCTTTCCCTTCCCCTTGGCCCTTAAAACTGAGTGTTAAGGGGAAGGGCTTCAAAATGTACCCCTAAGAATTGGGACAGCTCTACAGCACTTTCATATGTCATCAGACTCATCACAGTTTCTTGTTTCTTATGTGATCAGACGATCGCGACTGCTGTAGTTATTCCAGTTGTTTTATTTTTTGGTATTTATCTTCAGGAAATCACTGAAGGCATATACTATGTTATAATAACGACCTAATGTGGCAATAAGATTGTAACTGTACTGCGCATTTTCAAAGTGGCCATATTCATCTATGTAACGTAAACACACCAAAGCAACATTAACATTATAGCCGACACTGTAAAAAGCCCATTCACAGCCACTAGACTTTTCTGACAGGATATTCAAGTGTCAATCAAGTCCCAGAATGTTATGGGACTGCTATACAGGAGTTATTATTAGGGATTATAGATTTCTATTTTAGCAGTAACATGGTTATGAATAAATTTAAACTTATGTTTTTGTCGTAAAATTTTGTAATAACAACAAACAAAAATACTAATTTGTGGATCTCCTCACTTCCGGGTGCAACTGTGTCTGGTGTATTTTGGGAAATTTTTTTACTCTTTGGTTTCGAGTGTGGTCCTGAAAAATCTTCATTCAAAGGGGTATCTACCTCTTGCCCTTAGCCCTACTCCTTAAAGCTAAAGAGAATTGGGACACCCCTACCCCCTCAAAGGAACGAGCAAAACGAGGGGAAGGGCTAAGGGGTAGAATTGGGATTGGGCCCAAAAGTACAATGGGAGTTAAAGTAAATGTCAAATGTTTTAATCATCTCATTATGTCTATAAAAACATTCAGTTGTTTCTGTAACACTTAAAATGCAATTGAGTGCAAGATGGGATATTTATAGTACATTATGACAACATTTGTAAACGTGTCATTATTTAGTTGACTTTGAAAACGTCAAGACTATGAATGGATTATTTAAAGCAGTCAAAGTTCTAGATGTTCTTTGAAAAAAATGTTGATTTATTTCCTCCTTTTTTCAGTATTTTGTTTTACTGCTGTGTATATTTCTGCTGGAGATCCTGGCTGGAGTTTTGGCCTACATTTATTACCAACAGGTTAGTTATTTATTATGCTTTTTTTCATTCATTGGTTGCTATATGTTTGTGTTCAATTTTATGCCTGGTTAATCTTTAGCTAAATGACGAACTGAAAGAGAACCTGAGGGAGACAATGGTTCAGAAATACAATCAGTCTGAGCAGGAGCATGTAACTAAGGCTGTGGACAAGTTACAGCAGGAGGTGGGACAGCTACACTATTTTTTTTTAATTTAGTATTTACCCAAGAAGTGTTGTACTAAAGTTTGCTTGTCCTTCTGTCAGTTCAAATGTTGTGGCAGTAACAGCTCATCTGATTGGGTGGACAGTGCTTGGATCCGCTCTAGTGAAGCTGATGGTCGATTGGTTCCTGACAGTTGCTGTAAGAGTCCAGTCAGAAAGTTCTGTGGTCGGAGAGACCACCCCTCAAATATATATAAAGTAGAGGTGAGTCTCATACATCTCACTCATACACTATGTACTGTGGGGGAAATCGGGGCACCCACGGGAACACGGGGAGAACATGCAAACTCCACACAGAAATGCCAACTGGCCCAGCCAGAACTCGAACCAGTGACCTTATTGTGAGACGACAGTGATAACTACTGAGCCACTGTGCCACTTTTACATCATAAACCATAACATTGTATAACAGTCCTACTAAAAGATTCTGATAGCTGTTTATATGTATAGCTTTCACATAAATTTTGTTAAAGGGGTGGTCCACTACGATATCATATTTTAAACTTTAGTTGATGTGTAATGTAGCTGTGTTAACATGAACAACAGCTCTGTATGTAAAACGCTCAAAGATCAATGCAAAAGGAGACATTGGCTTTTACAGAGTTAGCTTAGCAAAAATACATTCTGGCTATGTGAGATCACAAAGCTTCAGATTATGTGCATTTACCTCGAGCACACAAGCGCTGTAATGTTAAAGCAGGGAATGCTAAAATGCCATTCAAAGGCTGCTATTTCTAAAGAGCTTGTTCTGTTTCTGTATTTAGGCTTTCAAAGGACATGACACAAAGACAGAAGTTTTTACAATTTCATTTGAATTATGTTCCAAAGAATTATATTTTAAAAAAAAAAGATATAGCGCTTGCATTTGATAAAGGAGATCTTCCAGAATCTCTCCCAGTTCAGTGCTATATTCAGCTAAAACTCCTCCAACAGATGATGCTGTGGATATTGAGCCACAACCTGTAAGTATTTTTAGTTGTTAAAACTGATCAACTACAGGCACAGTTTCTAGCATTAACAGTGGTTTTTTAGCGAGGATGTAAACAAGGATGTGAACAATGGAAATTGCTGTTTGGCACCGCTAAAAATTTAGCTACAAGTTCATATTCATCAGCCAAACCAGCCACAATCAGCCACAACATCAGCAGCGCGTGCAGTCTCTCTCTCTCTCTCTCTCTCTCTCTCTCTCTCTCTCTCTCTCTCTCTCTACGTGTCTCTCTATGTGGCTGCTTTCCGTGCATACTACATAATCTTTACAAAAGATATGGTAATGTTTTATATTACTTACACATGCTTATTTTGAATATACTCTATGTGAAAGACACTTGTCAGAGTTCATTTTAAAGAGCAGGCATGAGCTGTGTGCTTTTTATTTCTGTCTGATTCAGGCAGCTAACGCTGCTAACAGCTGCTCTGAGCCTGTGACTGGACTGTTTACACTGCTCAAAAGCATGACCTTGTAGGGGAGTGACGTGTAGCCGATCCGCGAATCACAGTACATTATGTTAGGACCAATCAGAGCCTCTTGAGGGCAGGCCTTTTAGAGGAACTAGGAAATATGTCGTTTTCATGTTAGCTGAGTAGCTGTATATAATCAAAGTAAGATATATAAAAAAATAACATGATTTTCTACAAGTGAAGCATGAGCACACATTACTGTGCATTTTAGAAACACAACCAAGCCTTAAAAATACACTCTGGACCACCCCTTTAATTTTGTAATAAACCATTTTGTTTTTTGTTTGTTTTTTTGACAACCTGCTACTGGGAAACACTCTCACACTCGTACACTATGGCCATTTTAGTTTATTCAATTCATTTGTAGCACATGTTTTTGTACTGTGGGGGAAACTGCAGCACCCGGAGGAAACCCACTCGAACACGGTGTTCATTAACTGATCATTAAGCAACTTTATTCTAATAAATTACAATTAATAAATGTGTTTTAGTTATAGACGTGATATGTTTTGTTATTTTACTATTTAGTTTTTTTGCAAGATCAGGGGCCTGTTTCAGAAAGGAGGTTTAGTGAAAACTCAGAGTATTTTAACCCTGAATTGAGAGAAACTCTGGGTTTTCCATTTCAAAATGGCAGGTTTGTTAAACTCAAGAAATCAGGGTAAGTCAAGCCTGTTTCTGAATGAGAGGTAACCTTAACTCAGAGTCAGTTACTGTGGTAACTTACTCTGTGAACCTAACCTGGTCCGGAGCAGGTTTTATTCTCTAAACTCTGAGTTTCTGTCGGTCTCCTCCCCTTTTTTAAAGATGAAGCGTATTTCTCGCATTAGCCTTACGTTTCCACACACCTATTTTAGAGCTCATTTTGGAGATGCCCATAAAAACGATTGATGGAAACGTCATGATTCACATAACTTTTGAAAATTCGCATAATAAAACATGTGCATTACTGAGGTTAAACTTTTATTTGATAAGATGCACATAAACTACGAAGTGCACTTAACAAATTACAGTATGAACATTAAAAAAAGTTTGTTAAATGTGTGTGAATGGACAAACCAGCAGACTGAGCACACTGTAGAACATCTTAAATGTTGTTTTAGTCATTCTAAAATGCCTTAACTGTTTCAGTATCAGTGTATATTATTAATTACCGCCGAGCATCTGGAGCGTGTCTCCTCGTCTCATGGCTTCAAACGCCCCCACGTGTTCATTGTGTGTCAATTGTCTTCTGAGGCGCAAGTACATTAATTAAATAAAAAATCATTGACGCAGCTTATTCTACCACAGTAAATTCTGTTTTTACTGTTGATATTTGGCGCAAGTTAATCAGGAAGTGACGATTGTGTTCTCTTCGACTCTTTGGATAAAAACGCTGCTTTATTTTTAGGCGTTATTCCAGTTTTGCACAA